>NC_139249.1:23827069-23907989 GCF_977018435.1 Lepisma saccharinum | reverse complement strand
GGAATATAACTATATCAGGACATATTTTAAATTATGTGAATTTAATCATGTTGTATGCTTTGTTATACACTAAACACAATTATATAGTTTTGAGAGCGAAACAGACCCAGATTGTCCAAAACAATCATATATATTTAGTTCAGTGGTTGATTTAATAATAAACGTAATTTGTGTAACTAGAATTTGCGATATAATAGAATGTCATCCTTAGAACTGTCGACTGCGGCCGAGCACCGTGCCGTTTGACCTTGACACATACCCTATTCGCGATTAAAATTATCCGATATGCCATCTGGTGAGATTTTCGGGAACTACTCCATATAGGACACTTCGCTGTGCTAAAAAAAATTACTGTACATCTTTAATTTATAATTATTCTTATCTTTATGAACAACAGCATATTGAAACTGAAATTTGAAGTTTTCCATTTGTGGGACTAAATTTTATATTATAGGCCAATATACAACATTTTATGGTTGCCGACGTTTAATATTCAAAGCGGTTATCGATGGCATGTTTGCTTGTCATTGTAGCAGTAGCGTACGCAGGATTTCATCAAGGGGGGTCTTATTTCGAAAACTTTCTACAAATTCACATTACCATTGTTTTATTATACTTTAATTAATAATAATAATAATAATAAATTAATTAATAATTCTTATAATTAATTAATTAATTAGTTTAATTACTACTAATAATTACTACTAATGCAGCTGCTATTTATGAAAGAAATAGAACAAAATTACATTTCTTTTGTTTCTTTGTTACAAAATAATTGTCTAGTCAACGGTTATTTGTATATGATAAGTGAGACATTTTAAGTGTGAAGAAAATCCGTAAAAACAAGCAAATATATTAAATTTATTGAAATAATCGAAATATGAAACTCATTCAAGGAGCGGCGCTGGTCTAGTCTGACAACCTCGTGGGAGATCCGGGTTCGATTCCCGAAATTGGTTGGAATTTATCCAGCCTTGTCTCCGCACCCAGCCTCATAGCAATGGGTACCTGAGAGCAACCCTGAGGGATGAAGGCTGCCGGAGCATGGTGCTGACACATCACCTGCAAAATAGTTCGAGATCGGGAATCTTTGGGGCCCACCACACCACTACGTGTGCCTTCATGGCACTGTGCTATATGCACGGAGAAATTTACATTACTTTTACCGATGGAACTCACCCAGGATGATGATGAAGGGTGAGAATACATGTTGCTAAATTCCACATAGTCTATGTTTTCGTTCAAAAGTAAGTTTATAGACATTCCAACACATTTATCACTTCTAGGTGATTCACAAAGCACTTCTTCAACATTATGTAATGATGTGGATGTAGACTCAGCATCACTTGAGAGTTCACAAGGGGATGTGAAATCAGTACCGGGAAGAACGTTTGCAATAAGGTCGGCACACTGCGACGAAGCAAGGAATTTTCACAATTCTCGCGAGAGTCACTGCACGACTTTTTGCAAAAAAATTGCAAAATTGAACTTTTCGGCCGCTTAGATTGTGTTTGGAATGTTGTGTTTTTCTTCTTGCTGCATGGGAATAATAATTCAAATTATTATTATTATTATTATTATTATTACTGTCGCAGATCTTTGACTGTGTTAAATTAGCCATTTTTAATTTTTTCTATAGCATTTTCCATAATATTTCAAAAGCTCAAGGGGGGGGGGGTTAAACCCGGTAAACCCCCCTTGCGTACGCCACTGCATTGTAGTACTTGTACTTATCATCACGAAAAAGAAAACGGCTGCATCCAGTTCTTATGAATTAACAAGCAGGCCGTTAAATTTTAGCGGTAGAATATTGTAAACTTTATCTTAACTTCTGAAAGTATACAGCTATATTCATAACTTTCATTACCGCTGTTATTCATAATCCTTCGAAAATAATATTCTGTTCTGTGCAACAAAGGTTCAATGTTTCACTAATGAATCTTTCTTTTGCTACACAGGTACAATTGCTGGTGCAGATTTTGTCCACCAATAAAGCAGTCATGAACTTTGGAGGGTTTGTTATAGTCGACAGAGCACTTCTCACCTCGGTAAGTTAACCTAGTAAATTCGTTAAATGGCGATTGATTTTTCAATGACTAATATGAAAAAGTATTACATCATTTCCTAGACTGCATTTCCACGCAAACGTAACTTTTTCATTTATTTTTTTATAATTATTATTATCTTTATGAATGTTAAAATATTGAAACTATAATTTGAAGTCTTTTATTTGTGTGACTCAATTCTTTATTAATGGTCTTATTTATATATATATATATATACATTATATATGCATTATATATATATGCATATATGCATAATGTATATATATACATATATATATATATATATATATATATATATATATATATATATATATATATATATATATATATATATATATATATATATATATATATATATATATATATATATATATATATATGTATATATACATATATATACATATATATATATATATATATATATATATATATATATATATATGTGTGTGTGTATATATATATATACACACACATATATATATACACACACACACACAGTGCTCGAAAAATTTTCTGCAAAGCTAGGCGCCAGTAGGTGCCAGGAAATTACCTACTAGCAATTGTGCATACTACAGAGTGTTTCAAAAGTCGCACAACCCAAACTTTGAAAATGTATATCATGGAAACCGTAAGAGGTATTTACACCAGGTTCTCTGCACTAAACTAATCACGTACGCTATCACTGGGTTAATAAAATTATGTTAGCATGTATCCAAATAAAAGCAATTACATTATTTTAATAAATATTGTTAATTTGCTGAAAACATCTGAGAATTGATTTTCAACAATATACAATAACGTAGAAATTTGGCCATTGGTATAACCACTGAGCTACTGAGTCGGCCTGGCCTCGCCTGATTTTCGCTGTCGCTGTTTTACCTGCGTGGAATCTTCTCTGCCAGTGCTACCGCAACGGGATCTGTTGCCTTTGAAATACAGTAGACTTCGACTTTGCCTGGTCCCTCCCAGCGTAGAGATGTTAATTATTTATGATCAGGCACACACAGGAAATGTACTACGTAGAAATTTTCAGCGAAAAATGCATTAACATCTCTGCGCTGGGAGGAACCAGGCAATGTCGAATTTTTTGTCGCCATGGCGACCGGGATTTTTCGAGCCTTGTATATATATATATATATATATATATATTGGTTGTGTGTCGACGTTTAATATTCAAAGCGGTTACAGATGTTACGTTTACTTGTTCTTGTAGCCACAATAGAGAGAGATGACGTCATGAATGCGTCAGCATTCACGAAAAAGAAAACGGCTGCATCTTGTTCTAATCACTATTTACTTGTCAACGGTGTGCAGCAGAAATATTAGAAAAATACTCTCTATTTCGTCGTAATTTTACAGGTAATATTTATGCAATTGCACTTGTAATTTTTCTGTATTTTGGTGTAATTTTCTTTGTATATTTGCAGATTTTCAGCACGGTCGTGACGTATG
Source organism: Lepisma saccharinum (assembly GCF_977018435.1). Taxonomy (NCBI): domain Eukaryota; kingdom Metazoa; phylum Arthropoda; class Insecta; order Zygentoma; family Lepismatidae; genus Lepisma; species Lepisma saccharinum. The sequence goes on along the minus strand of NC_139249.1, from coordinate 23,904,471 downwards.
TTATAGTCTTGGTACAGTTCAAATTTTCCGTACCTCAAGCTGAGCCGAAGGATTGTCATACGACACCTACCTGCGCAATCCAGAACTGCACTTGTATTGAAAGTTTATGAACGTGCATGTTCAAAATGAATATTGTACGTTAAATATAAGCTGTGCGGAGGTGAAACTAGGAGAAGCCTGTGTCACAATGTAGAACGTCCTCCATGGTAAATGTTCTTGAAAGCGTCAAATCTGTTGTTTTTCTTTTTCTTTATTTCTTCTTCAGGTACCGCAGGTAGCCTAGTCTCGACTATATGGTATGAACATTGTAAATTTCTGATTGTACAAGACATAAGAAATAAAATATATGTAGCTAGCTATTTGGTTTTATTTTTATACATAGTGCAAGAAATATACTCGTTTGCAGGTATAGATAAAAGACGTAAGTTTGTTTGAAGTAGGAAAATACACATTCAAATAAAAACTTTCTGCTCAATTTGTACTTTTAGGTAATAACCAGTACTTTGTACTTGCAAGATTCTTTTCTGTACATTTACAACCACGATCCAACCAGAATGGACGTTGCAGTTTTAAAGGGTGTCTTGGTCGTCGTAAAATTAATCGTAAACTGGGCCCCAAACAATCCCAAGGAAAATACGGCCAGAACACTCAATTACAAAATTGCAGGGTCTCGCCGATAGGGAAGTGCTAGCGTCGTCGCCTTGTAATCAACGGTTCCTGGGTTCGTTACCCGGTGGAGGCACCTTGGCACAGTGGTTCGGATCCCACTTTAAACTGTGGGTCCAGTCCCCATTAGCCTTTCTGTGCATAAAGTGGACTCCAATCAACAATTCTATAAATCAATACAAAATTGCACTTATCGTACATATAATTACCAAAGCGGATTCCCACAATTGCAGCGTAGATATTGTAGGTGTCATAAACTAACGACTTAGTTCCTATTGTGATACAAGTTTACGTTACTCTTCATAAATAATAGTATTCTTTTTCCAGTTTATTGCAACATTTATATTGGCAGAACATTCAGTTGAACAATTTCAAATAGTGATGCAGATTATATCACTGGCGTGCGGTGACATTTTCCGATGAGGAAGTAGATCCCGAAAAATTAAGAGAACCAAGAATTCATTGCTTCTTCATGGTACGTTACAATGAAAAATATGAGCACTCTACCTGGTACTGTTTCCATAACGTCTCTAAAGGAAAGATGAATTTCAGTTGGTTTGTTGTCAACATATTTAATGCAACAGACGATCGCGGATGATTGAAACCATTTTCAAGATTTTCACACATTTCAATATTCACAAATCCACTTTGGCACCACGTAGTTCTTTCCGTAGTAAATAGTAAACAATGCCAACACTAAAGTTTTTGAAGCAAACAAATAGAAATTCACCCGCCCGAAAAACATTAACTTTTCACCTCGCAAAGCGCTTGAAAACAGCGTGACCACGGCCAGCGAGTTTTACCAACTCTATTTGACAGATGTGTCCATAGACATGTTAGCTGTCTTAATAGACCGAACGCTCGGAAACGTTTATCTTCACATAGAATATGTCATCCGTATGTCAGCTATCATATTTTTGTGTTTTGAAACTTTATAGTCTATTTATGAATATAAATTTTAACTGGCTTGGTGGATATGCTACTTGTATATCGCTGACAGTATACAGTACACTTACACACTTAATCGTGCAGTTCCCAACACTGAGGACATCAGCAGCTGAACCGATTGCACTCTCGGCTTTCTCCCATCCCTTACGGGCTGGAAAACAAAATTTGCTCCAACTGAAACGCCCTTACATTGGATCCTCTAAGGTCGCCGGGGGATTTCTCGGGCTCCTGATGGCATTAGGCTACAGGATGGCCAGGGTGATACTACGCAGATGTTTTGTCAACACGCCGCGAGAGGGTGTTGATGGCCCCATATCGGGAAAGGACGAACCTTGGAGGCTTGCAGGTTGATATTCTGTTGAGGCAACACGGAAGAATTAATGAGAAAGCAAAAGTTAAAGAATTAATTTGTAACAGTTATGCTGTGTTCCACCACTGCTGCCCTTGCTGTACCGGAGTGCACGCATGGATTATATATATACAAACACAAATATGGTCTTGTATCTATACATGGAATTGTTACGTTCCTGGTACGTTCTCCATATCTGCGTCGACAGAAGCCAAGGGTAGGCGAGCTTCTATATGCCTTCCAATGCCCTTCCAAGTCGAGGGAGGGGACTCTTCACACGATATGCGTAACAATAGGGTTTTTGAAATTAAGCTTACGACCTGAAGTACACGTATTGTGTATATTCTGGCGAATAAAAGAAATGATGAGCAATGTCGATATGAAACAATGAGCCCGAGAATTTTCATGTCAAACCTAGGCACACAAAGTAGGGTTTACCATTGATGGTAGTTTTGTACATTGTAGCTGCAAATAAACGTTCACTGCTTTTAAACCAAAATTATAACATCAAAAAACAGTATTATATTTATAATAGCCTACCTCCGCGGCCGAGAGGTAGCACAGCCCGCTACTACGGCAGGTGTCCCGGGTTCCAATCCCGGCCTGGGCATGGATGTTCTTTGATATGTAGCTTCATCAATTTCATCACATCATCATCCTCGCGATTAGCTAAAATTGGCAGAAGACCGAAGAATGAAATTGACCAATCTCCGCTTCCACAATGCTGTTTTTCTTTATCGTTTTCTTCGAACGGTAGTACTGTAACTAAATAGCCAAGTCCGTCGTTGAAAATCTCTTAAACATTGTACTTAGCGCAATCCGCAGGCTCTTTATACCGAAGAATCTATGTATAATGTCAAGAAACCAACACCAGACTGACAATGAACTTTCCAGCCTGATCATTGCCAGTGCGTAGTTAGAGATCGGTTAGTTCATTGAACTCTCCAGCCTAATTATTGCCTATTTTTTTGGGAGCAGGAAAAGGTTTATTATCCAAAAGGTTTATTATCCGAAGCCTGGCCGCTAGTGCGGAAACCCCATGACCGTGAGCTGGGCGTTGCTTGAGCGTAGATGTGTACCAAGCCTAAAAACGTACGAAAGTAACGTTGAAGATTCTTTTCAGATTTTTCAAGAATTTCGATCTTGTCCTTGCATATTGAATGGGTTGTGTGTGGAGAGAGAGACAGGCTTCAAATGTCTGGTAATCTTAATTTTATAATCATTGATGCAAGGCTACGTTCTAATTTAGCAGCAGTAGTTCACTTTTTAATCCGTGTCTCAACTTTTTTCGTCTCGGAATCTACCTTTGACACTACTTGCTATAAGGGGAGACTCTTATACCACTCTAGCTATCATAGATGTTATGTAGAATGTTCTGTAGACTACTGTGAACGTTGTTAAAATTGTTGATTGACACCAGAGAAGCAAATATGACCCTCTTGAACGGTTTCTTGGATTACAGTGTCATTAATGATTAGCATCCATTTCCGCAGGGGTATTTCGAAAACTCTTTACGTTTTGAAACAATTTAGCTCTCCACAGTAAAGTCTATATGGTCCCTTTTCGCCTCCACTGAGAAAGAGGATAAGAAACTTTGTCTTCTTTTCAAACATCATGGGTTTTCTGGAACGACATCTATTCTAAAAATCACAGAATGGTTTTGGATTAATGAATATAATATAAATAGGAGAACATACTTCATAACAGAAGAGTTGCTAGATATTTTGTCAAAAATTTGCCTGAAGTACTTTAGCAGATGCTGTTAATTTTCCAGAAAATTCAAGAAATTAAGTAGAATATAATTTCAGACATTCTCTCAATAGGAATGTATTTTATCAGCACTCATCCTCATCTTCGCGATTAGTCAAAACTGCCAGAAAAGCTTTTTACATATCTAGACGTAGTACTCAATTGGTTAATATTTTAGTGGTAGAAACTGGGAAAATATTGACGTTACAGTTGTCGATTAAGTAATGGAAATTATGTTTGCATTCGGGCGGGTTTGAAATGAAAATATTGTCACACCTTAAATTAATTTATGCAGTACGTTCTGTAAGAATGCGTTTCAGTGATGAGAGTTAATTTATCTTTTAATTCATTCTATGGGAATGTTTTGTCAGAAAATTGTTTGAATGTCACAGGAGTCTAGTCTACCACATTACACTATGCCTCTCAAATCAATAGACGTTGGAACCGCCGAAATGTGTACAAACAAAGATGGCACAGTTCCCAATAACTGCCGCTGCTTTCATCATGATATCCTACCATTGCTGAACTTCGGAAGAATCTTGGGCTGTTTTCCTTTCAAGACAGACAAAGAGAATCATCACAGAATTCTTCTTTGTCCATTTCTGGCAATGTACTCCTTATGTTTGTACTTCATGAGTTGGTATGTTTCAGTCAAATGGATCCTGGATAATAATATCTTGGTGATAGGTGCTATGGAAATTCAAGACTTTGCAATAAAAATGTTGACCCTCTTATTTAATTCCCTGCATCTTATCCTGTGGCCTTACTGCTGGTATAATGGATGGTTGTTGATAAGATATCTAGACAAGTGGTCAACCATACAAGTTGGTTGCAAATCTTGGACTGGGTCAATTCTGATCTTGAACTTGAAGCTTGTATGTATCAGAAAAGCAGTAATGTCCGCCATATGGTTGTGTATTATACCTCTAATACAATACATTTCTCTTCGTTCTTTTGATGCAATTACGGTGAATTCTTTACATTGCAACTGTGTTATGACCTTAAACTTTGCACTGTTCACCATGTGTTGCACAGCCTGCACAAGGTCATTCCAACTCGCCAGGGAGTATTTCGTCCGTGGGTTGCAAGGTATGACACCAGTGTTTGTGCAGAGATGCAGAGTTTTGTTCTGCGAAATCCATGGTATGCTGGGGGCCACTGCGGACACTTTTGCTATTCCTTCGGTTCTTCTGATCTGTTTCTTCGTGTCTACCTACATTTGGACTTCATTCCTTCTCTTGGTGGCCGTGTTCCAGACTTTTGCCACGTTTCATGTTCCATACATATTGGCAAACATTTTCACAGCTGCAAGCTTAATGGGGTTTTGCTATACTGGTGAACATGTAACGAAAGAGGTAAGTAGTCAACACTATGTACCTGGAGTAATATCATTAAGAATACAAATATATTGCATTTTGCTTCAAGTTCTTAAACCATTCCCGCATCCTCTTAGAACATAATAAGTGCAAGGGTAATTCCCATATCGTTTCACTAAATAATTTTCAATAGCAGAAAACTGAAGTACAACAATAACATTTCACTTCACTGTCAATTCAACAATAGCATTAAAGTGTCGACAGTAATAACATTGTTATAGTAACGTCGCACACTTCTACCTTTACAGGCTCAAAAGTTTCTGGAAGACGATATAGGCACAATAGACACCACACAGATGAACCCTGATGCTAAATATGAGGTAAGTACCTACCCTATTTGCATTTATATCAATTTAGAACGTAGACAAGTTTTCTCACTGGTGACATAATGCTATTCGGTTTCAGGAATCTTTCAATCCTATTAATAATCGATTATTATCTGACGCCCCTTGAGGATAAGATTTGTTAACGTTGCAGATTGACGAGATTCACACAGGTCCCCACCCCCAGACTATGATTCATGAATGTCATGTGAATTGTGCAGATGACTGTATTAATAAATAATTAGTTCAGTAGTTGATTTAATAATAAATATAATTAACAGTACTTTGTAGGATTGGGTTCACCGCGACTAGAATTTGCGATGACGTAGAATGGATGGAAAGAGAAGATGTGCAAAGAAATGTCATAACCTTAAAAGTTTCCGAAGCAGGATTGACCTGGGTGACTAAAGAAGAAGGGTCTCCCTTATCGCACAACATTTCTGCAACCGCAGAATATCCTTAAGGTACGTTTTCCAAGAACCGTGCCGTTTGACCTTGACACATCTTCTAAAGTCGGGACGCGATAAGAAGCGGCGTGCAATCAGAACGCAGAACGGCAGAACGTGACCAAATTCTGTCTCCTCGTCGACTGCCATGTGCTGGGGATTTTCTACGTTGCAACGTTCGCACAAACAGACGGACAGGCTAATCAGCTGTTGGCAAGCTCGGGAAAAAATTAAGCGTCACGCGAAATTAAGCACGTACGTATCAGTATGCTAATATATATTATTTCCGTCGTAAAGTGATAATTTAACGAATCTAGAAGTTTGAATCTGAAGTTTCTTGTAGGTTAACGTTAACTTCCCGTGTGAATTTTACATTCTGGCAAGCATGATACATTTTATCTTCCTGCTCTACACAGCAACCGAAAACCTTCACTGAAATAACCTCTGTTGTGTTTTTATTATGGTACATTGCAAGCATCAGTTACCGGCATATTTTTACTTGTGTTATATCGTATCATAATTACCTACAAAAGAAAATGCGTCTTGTGTTATTAACAACTGTGGCAAATCGTTCTCCTTTGATTTCATGCCGCCTCTCTTAGCCTTCTTTGTCACACCGCGACGTTTGTCTTTTTCGCAACTCAATACCGACCGCAGCTATGCCCGCCTATTGTTTTTGCATACGAAACTCGACCTTTGCTTTGTAACGACATGGAATTTATACTTCTCTGACATAGTTGAAGCTTCAGAACGTACAAATGAAATGTATTTCTTGAAAATTATGGCGAATAACGTATAAACAAATTACGTACAACTTGGTTTCGTTAACACGTTTTTTAAATTATAATTTGCGGAACCTACAAAAATTTACCTTTTATACAGAATTTCACAGAACTGAGTTACTGTATTACAGAGAAGAATTTATCAAGATCAAATCAATTGTGTGTGAATTGATTGATTGATTGATTGAGTTGGTGTTTCAAAGTCCACTTTATGCACACTACGGCTAATCTGGAATGGACCTACAGTTGGAAGTGGGATCGAACCCAGCACTACTTGATTACAAGGCGACGACGCTTACCCTACTACTGTACCATCGGGGAGGCACATGTGGGTGTATGAGGTGAGATAATTTGGGAAGCTACAGGATAATACAGGCTCTGGCAGTACAGAGTTCAATTAATTACAACGAAACGCTTTGCAATTGCTCGATTTCCTAAACGTTAATGATGCATTTGGTACATGTGTAATTAATGCTTCGATCTACCTGTATGTAAAAACATAAGAAATGAATGAAAGAACAGAAGTAGTAGTTAAAGAATCCGTTGTTTTTTTTTTTGACAATGAGAACAATGGAAGTGTCCCGTTGTTGACTGTTTAACCAGATGTTTAATCCTACACGTGTTTCTGTGGACTCGCGAAAATCCTGAAGTAGGTCAATCCGGCAACAGCGCGTCGCTACCAGAGCGGGTGGTTCCACGCCACTTGCTAGCGCGTCCCGACTGTAGTGTCGAACGTGTTTTCCTTTCTGCGTCTTTTTTCGCCAAATGCAACGACCTTTAGCCAGGATAGATTGGCAGATCAGTAAGATAAACATATCTTTGCATTGCACATAAGTTTTATACAACACAGAAAGGAGCGACAACATATTTTCAGTCGCTGAACCCTACGCCCCTAAAAAAACGCACTTTCAGCTTCTCCAGAATAAGGAGAAGAAAATACACTGTTGTTCTAATTATACTTTCATAACTAAAATATGTAAACAAAATAATTGAAACCGACAAATGCTTTTCAAAAGATAAACCAAAAGGAAATGTTTTTTTAAAAAAATCTTTTTAATGAAATGTCACTAACAACATAATAGTTTCTCCAAGGGCAGATCAAAGTTACTCTTCTTGATAGTATTGTCCTTAACCATATTTTATGCACGAAATAACATAAAAATTACAGTTCTTCACGAAAATTGCTTGAAGTATAAATTAAATAAAATCACCTTAAGATAAGGGAATTTCGCCGTTCTAAATTCGTGCTCCTGAATCTTGTTATTCCGTCATATAATTTGGTAATGCGATGTTTAAAGCAATGCTTTTCTTACATTATGACGTCAATTCTGTTATTCCCGTAATTCTGTTGAATGGTTATTGGCTAGCCTGCAAGTTTCTTTCTGGTTGCTAGGAGATGTTAGTTGTTTAATCAAACGATGATGTAAGCCGATTCAAATGTACGGTTTTGTTAGATTCTTTGATTGAACTACAAGGAAGGTTGAAGGTTTCTTTTGCTCTGGGATTTTAAGTGAGGAATTTATACGTACAAACTGAAAGTTTAAAAAGGTAATATATAATAAAATAATTGTGTGAACGAAGTGAATTGATGGATTAAGTGCAGATAGAGTGATTAATATGATATAAGTGATTAATATGGCTCGATTCTATTAAACAAAATGAATACCCAAGTAAGTGACACAGACACTTCGGAATGCATGGAAGTTTGGGTTCCTGCTAGTGTAACTAGTCAAGACAAAAGTGATGTCTCTCAGAAAAACCTTTCACAGGATAAAATGAATAAACACCATGTTAAAGTATCTAAAGATCATGAAAAAATTAAATACAAAAATACCCAATTAGGGCCTTATGATATATTTGTAAGAAGTGCAAATGAAATTAATGGAATAAATAGGGGTAATATTGGACAGATACATGTACTAAAATTAGGACTAAAACTTCATGAAGCCAAAATTGAAGGTCTAAAGACGATTCAAGCCAAGGGGGAAAATCTGGCGAAATGTAAATCTTTGCTAAAATGCTAACAACTTTCACTCTCATCCAGTTCTAATGAACAACAATTGGTTTGCTTATGTACCAGCACATAAATTGAGGAGATTGGGTGTAGTTAAAGCAATAGATACCTCATTAACAGATGATGTATTATTAGAAAACATAAAACCAACAGTTTTCAACGTACTCAAAGTGAGCCGAATAATGAAATACAAATTTAACGAAAATGGAAGTCGAATTGCTGAGCCAACGAGAACAATAATATTGACATTTGATGCCCAAACCTTACCAGCATATGTAACACTGTACTATTTAAAGTTTGATGTAGAGCCTTACATTCCCATGGTAAAGCAATGCACAAACTGCTACTATTATGGGCATTTCAAATCTAACTGTAAGAGTAAATTGAAGTGTAAACGTTGTGAGCAAAATCATGAATTCTCAAGCTGTAGTAATAATGTAAAATGCATTCACTGTACCCAAGAACACTGGGCAACAGACAAGGACTGTACAGAAAACAGCGACAAAAGGATATAGTCAAGACTATGGCGCTTGAGGGTCTATCTTATCATGAAGCGGTGAAAAAATACCCAAAATCTACTTTAAGGACTACATCAGTTAATGTATCGAGTGAGAACAGAACATACAACTTGTCCTACGCATCAACATGCAAGGAAACAACACAGATCCAATATAATATTAATCCAAATACGAGGCGCATCCAGAAAGTAAGTTTCCCTATTTTTTCCCCGTGAAAGTAAACATAATGAGCCGTGTAAATTGCGCATGCGCAGCAGAGCTAAGACGTATCAATCATATGCCAGGCGGACAGATCCCGCCCGGCGCCAGTAGCGAGGCAGCAGTGGTCCGAAGTGGAAGCTCGTATTCCTTCTCCCGCCGCATGCCAGTAGCGAGGCAGCAGTGGTCCGAAATGGAAGCTCGTATTCCTTCTCCCGCCGCATGCGAGGTTCGGTCGGTGATAAAGTTCCTGAATGCACAAAGCAATGCGCCAATTGACATTCATCGTCAGCTCTGTGAGGTCTATGGGCCGAACATTATGAGTAAGCAGATGGTGCGTCGCTGGTGTCGGCAGTTTTCGGAAGGTCGTCAGAGTGTCCATGATGAAGAGCGCAGTGGGCGTCCGTCCCTCATCACTGATGATCTGGTTGAGCTGGTGCGGCAGCGCATCCTAGAGAACCGTCGCTTCACGATTACGGAGTTGAGTAGCCTTTTTCCGCAGATATCGCGATCCGTGTTGCATGAGATTGTCACACAGCGCCTGCTGTTCAAAAAATTGTGTGCCAGGTGGGTGCCGAAAAACCTGACACCCGAACACAAAATGAAACGTTCAGGAGCAGCACTGACATTCCTGCAACGGTACCATGATGACGGCGATGATTTCCTCGACAGGATCGTCACGGGCGATGAGATGTGGATTTCGCACTTCACCCCGGAAACCAAGCAGCAGTCAATGCATTGGCGGCATAGTGGATCTCCGGTCAAGAAGAAATTCAAACAGACGCTGTCGGTACAGAAAGTGATGTGCACCGTGTTTTGATGTGCACCTGCTATCGCAGAAAATGTAAGCGAGTTCAGATAGTAGATCATCAATTAATGATCCCTTTTTAACAAATTTTTCTAAGTATCTAGCAGGAATATACAACTTCGCCAATACATCGTCATCACATAACATGACACAGGATTGGTCTGTAATAAATTATCTAATTCATCACTCAGAATGCCAGGCAGAATAAAGAGAGTTATACAATGAAATATTAGGAGCACAATTCCAAATATACAGAGTCTAGAAAACATTATTCACTTTTACCCAGCAGACATTATATTAATTCAAGAAACGTGGTTAAAACCTGAATCAAAAACTAAAGCCCATGGATACCACGGGATAAGACACCACAGAGATGACGGATATGGTGGAATGGGCATAGGGATTAAAAATAATTATAGGTATGAAGTAATACATTTAAGGAATATTCGTGATAATATTCAAATAGTTGGAGTAACAATAGATCGTACTACATTTGTTACACTATATAACCCAAGTTCGTCAAAACTACTGTATCCGTTCTGGTGTAATCTCTTCCAACAACTTCCGGCAAATACTTCTATTATAATCGGAGGGGATATTAACACACATCATCCATTGTGGGGTTGTTATATTTCAGATATATCAGGGATATCTCTGTGCAGATACTTTCAAGAGACAAATGTAACAATACTAAATGATGGCACTCCTACGTATATCTCGAGGCCAAATGAAAAATCTAGTGCCTCTGACATAACACTCGTGACAGAGAATATAGTTGTTGATATTAACTGGAGTGTTCTGCAAAATCCATATAATAGTAATCATCTTCCAATTTTGATCTCATTTGATTCAAATATAGAAACAACGCTTATATCTAGTAATCTTCCGGATAGACCAACACGCCCATACTATTCTAAAAATATTAACTGGAACAAATTTTCAAGACAAATCAATCTCTCTACTGAAAAATACCCGCAACAAACTTTAGTGAAAGATTACGAAAACTATACATCACTAATTAAAGAGAATTTGTACAGATCTACAATTCGCCGTTAACGTGACTCGAAAAGAAAGATTTCTCTGTGGTAGACGACAAACTGCCAGAAATTGATAAACGCTAGACAAAATGCATTTCTCAAATATAAAGAAAACCCAACAATGGACCATTTTTTGAAGTACAAAGAAACAGCAGCCAAAACTCAAAGGTACTTAAGGAAAACTAAGGCAGAGTTTTGGAAAAAGTTCTGTTCCTCCCTGCCAAATGAATCATCCTTATCCACAACGTGGAAAGTTATTAACAGAATGTCACATAATTTCATTAAACCCTAACACCACACTCCAGCGACTGTGATTTCAATGCCATATATAATTCAATGAATGAATCTACACCATCAAAATTAGAATGTTCATATACCAGTGCAGAATTAAGGAAAGTTATACGTGAAAGGAGACCTTCGTCGTCACCAGGAATGGATGGCATATCATATGAATGTATACAATAGTTACCACAACTGGGGATAGATAAATTACAACAACTTTATAACGTGATATGGACTAGTGGGCAAGTTCCCCTTCAGTGGAAGGAAACTGTTATAATTCCAATCCTTAAACCAGGAAAAACACCAGGATGTTCTAAAAATTATCGGCCAATAGCACTAGCGTCATGCTTAGCCAAAATTTATGAACATCTTGTAGTTAATAGAATTACGTGGTGGATTGAATATAACAATATAGTATTACCAAAATATCAAATGGGGTTCAGAAAGAGGAATGGGGACAATAGATGCTTTGACTACACTTATTTTAGACATATGGTTTAAATTGTTCGTCGTGGAACAATTTGTTATAATAATTAATATAATATATAATATAATAATATAATATAATAGTAATATAATAATTATAGGTATGAAGTAATACATACATAATACATAACAACCTATAGTTGTTTTTCTCGATCTTTCTAGTACATATGATGCGGTTCTTATAGATTTGTTTTTTAAAAAACTAAAATATCTCAATCTTCCTAAGCAATTTATTAAAAGTATAGCGGGATTATTATTACAGAGAAATATTTATGTTCGTTACGGTCATCAACTTTCGAATGCTCGTACAACTAGTCAAGTACTTCCGCAAGGTGCGGTGTTAAGTCCAAAATTATTTAATTTGTATACTTATGATCTTGGTAAACAAGTATTGAAGTATGCTAGATTATTGCAATATGCAGATGATATTGTTATATACAAAAGCAGCAAGAATCTCTCTGATGGTATAGAGAAAACACAACTGCCTTAAATGAATTACGCACATGGTGTGATAACAAAGGCATAAACATTAACGTAGAGAAATCATCTGTAATTGTGTTCCATAGAAGAAGATTACAAACTCCAGTTGTGTTAGACATTAATGGACCACACATAAAACAAACTAGGACACACAAATTTCTTGGCATTATGTTGGATGATAAATTGAAATTGAAATCCCAAGTAGAACACATGGAAGAAAAGGCGCTTAAGGCGTTTAACATTATAAAATGCCTCACAGTCAAGAAAAAGTGGGGAGCAGGTCCAAGACTACTGCACATTCTTCACAAGCAAATGTTAAACTCAAGATTATAAACATTAACAATAATTTAAATTGGACATTTGGAACTCAAAACATGTCATCACCAAAAATCGTGAAAAAAATATATTTGGTCCCTTATGCCATACTCTAAAACATATGAAAGAATCATTCTGGGACTGCAATGGGATCAGAAGATACAAAATAATATGTGTAACTATGTGACTAAACATAGTTCATTACATGAACTATGACGAGTCAAAAGTCCCTAACACCCCCACAAAATGTAAAGGGGTTATCCTGGTCATGAAAGAAATAGGTTAGGCACAGGGAGATCCCTAGGTGTGTGTGTCAAGCGCAGGTCCGGCATATTGTTGACCGCCATATTGAATTCAACTCAAAAATTTCAAAAGGAAAGGGGTGATGTGATATATCTCACGAGAAATGAAGCGACGTTTTTCAACATATATTTAACCAGCAAAAAGTTATTATGCATGCTTGTAACCATTTTCTCCTTTTCGAGGTGTTCAAAACAAACCATTAGAATGCTCCTAACGTGTTAGAACTCATCGAGATCACGCTGACATCTCGGGAGAGAAAGAAGTAAACGCACCATTGCATATGATTTTAATCAGCGAAAGTCACCAAATAGTTGAATAGTGAAGAATATTGGGAAAGGCAAAGGATCTCAAACAATTACGTGACACTTACTTTGGAATGAAAAATTGTTCAGTGACGAGGCTATGTTCACGGAGAAGTTAATAAAAAGAATATGCAATACCTGTGATTTGATAATCTACAGTAGACAGATCCCAGCCGAATGATTGGTGCTGGTATGCTAATGATGTGGTATAGTGTATGGAGAACGGGAATGGTTGGTCCATATTCAGCAACGGAACCTTAAATGGTGAGGGCTTCTTGGATTTGTTAAGTGAACAGGTTTTTCATCCTTGCTTACGGGATATGACACTTTTCCAGAGTTTTGAAACAGGACAGAGTGTGACTACACCATGTGGACATTGTGGCAATTTCTTCATGGTAAATTTCTAGGTAGATCTAGGATCTATTAAAATGCCTGCACATTCTCCAGATCTAACATCTTAGGAAGACCTTAACCTTCAGAAACATTTGAAGAGAATGGTGCATGCACTAAAGGTCCGTGATATTGACCATCTGAGAGAAGGCATAGTTGCTGCTTGCGATGATGTTGCACCTGCTACATTGCCAAATGTTCTATGTGAGTGTGTGAGACGTCAACGAGTGTGTTCACAGGAACATTGACAACATTATAATGTGCATATATCGTAAGTGAAAGATATGAGTATAACTTTTTGCTGGCTAAAGATATGTTCGAAAAACCTTCGCCGCTCCATTCCTCGTGAAATTCTTATAGCCTGATTTGAAATATCACATCACCCCTTTTCCTTTTAAATGCTTGCGTTGAATTCAATATGGCGGTCAACAATATGCCGGACCTGCGCTTGACACACACACCTAGGGATCTCCCTGTGCCTAACCTATTTCTTTCATAACCAGGATAACCCCTTTACATTTTGTAGGGGGTGTTAAGAGACTTTTGATTCGTCATAGTTTATGTAATGAGGCTTTTATCAGTCACATAATTACACATATTATTTTGTATCTTCTGATCCCATTGCAGTCCCAGAATGATTTTTTCATATGTTTTAGAGTATGGTATGAGGGACCAAATATATTTTTTTCACGATTTTTGGTGATGATATGTTTTGAGATATTTAAGGTCAAAAGTCAAGGTCACGTGACAAAATTATATTTTTATCCAAAGGCAAGCTTGTTAAATATCACTGGAAAGTTTATACAATTATCTGTACAATAAGCTTTATTTGAGCTTCCTAGGCGAAATAGGGGCGGAGTTACAGCACATTTAGTATAGCTAAGAGGGCTCAAAAAGGGCAATTTATGCGAACTTTGACCTTGAATAATTTAACAATTACAAGACAAACGAAAGAAAAAAATTTCGTAGTTACTAAGTTCCATGCATAGTTTCAACTCCCGAAATTTCATGAAAATCGGAGTTGGTCAGGTTGTGAGCCGTGTTGATTTTATATGGAATGACTCTTATGGAAAAACTACTATTCAATTCCACCACTTGTACCTAAAGAACCTTGGTATCAAGCTCTTATAAATCTTTCAAGAAATTCTTTAACAAACCTTGTTAAATGTCGGCTAAATTACACCCTAGCCCCTAAAAACTTGTACACTAGTAAGATTGTGCAATCCCCAATCTGTCAGTGTGGTGCAACTGAAGGAACACCTGATCACATTATATTTGAATGTCGTCTTAAGAGATCTAAAAGAAGCAGGATATAATGGGACATACGCCTTGTCAACACTTTTGAGGAATCCGACTAAGAAAATAATAAATGTACTTACCAACTATATTGTAAGATAAAATATTGTATTATAAATTATGAAATTGTAAAATTATGAAATGTAAAACAAATTTAACTGGTGCATAGCTGAAAAGCTAAAACCAAATATATATTTATAAAGAAAATGTATGGTTTCTGTAGTTTAACTGAAGAAAGATTTCCGTGTTTTCTTTGTAAGTGGAAATATTATCGAACTAACATAAGTGGAAGTTATATTTACATTTGACTGGCATATTATTTCATCAAATGTCTTAAGATTTACACCACGTCTGAGGTGACCTCAGAGAAAACTGGTAACGTCTAATTGTTCTGCGCGAAGGAGTGATGGTAAGTTTTCAAAGCGATAAAAACCGGCCGACGTAACAACCTATGTCTACATCTGTCATTAACGGTTGGCATAGTTCTTACACTATGTTTACAACTGGTTTGGCTATAAATATAACTGATTCCATAACTTCAAAGTTTAGTGTCTCGTCTTCATTAATTTGTGCTCCAGCTCCTATTTATACAATAGGGCGAATAGGAATCGTTGATTCCAGTTTTAGCATTTGAAATATTCAATCAGTTTGAGAATGTTTGTTATTACAGAATAGGCACAATTGCACTGGATCGATCATCTTATCATCATGCTGATATATTGAAATCCATTACAATTTTGGAAACTTTCAATCTCTCAACAACTGCTGAACAAAACATAACTTATCTGTGTGCATGATAAAATATTCAAACTAAAATTTGAAGTGACTCAATTATACAGGGTGTCATTTTAATGGCGCCCACGGACCACGGAAACGTGTAGAGGACATCAAAACAAACAACTTTTCTTAGTAACGTTTTTCTCGTTGGTGCGTCGTTTCGGCGCTACAGTCGTTCAAAAAAGCCCGTTTTGCCGCCTGAATGCTGGCAACCACACACAACATTTGATTGCATTGGTGACGTCATATCCCGTCGTGAAGCGATGCGTTCCAGGGTTGCCAGGAACACACATATTCTGTTAAAAATGACATAGCTACAATCAGCTACATTATGTACCGTAAAACAAAACGAGAAAACACGTTCTGTAACCTAACAGGAAGTAAACAAACGAAACGAAAAATTGTAGAAAGAAAATTCAAGTGGAAGTGGTCTAATCGAAAGTTGTCTCAGCTTGCATGTCAAATATTTGCAAATTTAGTTACCAAGCTGGCATCTACAATTTAGTCTATCCACTTTGTTCTTCTGATACTATTTGTCTGTGACACACTGAACAGATGACAAAATAGAAATGAAAGAACTCAAAATTCCAAAGGTAAGCAACACATAGGTTAATATAATGTATATTCAGGACATTGTGAGGCAAGTGGCAAAAATGGTTGAAAATACAGGGATATAAGTAGTAGTAATACAAGCTCTCCGACGACTGCTTTTATTTATGCACCGGATACACATGTAATAGTTTGCAACGGTGAACAGGACAGTATATCCGCTACTGATTCATCATTAGATTGTTACTGTGGCTGTACAGCGGGATCCAAAAGTATTGCTCAGCAAATTGTCCGTGACTATTTTTGTTGGTTTTTATCCTCATCCCACGTATTTTTAAGGACTATATTTTTACGTATACTGGTTCAGATGTTGTAACCAGATTGTTTGGTGTTTTGTGTCAGTTCGTGAAGCTCTCATTGCATAAAACAAAGGGAGTAAACGAGGTGATGAACAATTGGCTTGGTAATACTTATGGATCCCACTGTACGTGTTTTAGCCGTAATGTAACAACGTGAACCTCGGATACTTCCCTTATCAGCACAAAAGTACCACATGGCATCTGGACACAAACCTGTAGATATCAACCTTGCAACAAGATTTCCAATATTTTACATGTAACTGGGCGTAAACAGCCACATGTAAGCTATAAGTCCAATAAAATGTATTGTTGTCGATATTTGACATGTAGGCTGAGACAAAATCCGATATTGACACTTCATTTTGAATACGTATTTTTACCATTCTCATATCGTTGGTTCACTTCCCCTTACCCCGGAGATGACTGCTGATCTTCTGGCTGGTAGGATATGATGTTCGGTCTTCTGGACGCGTTTCTCGCTTCATTTTACAGTTAATAATGTGGTTGGTAGTTTGTCAATTTTCACAAAATTTGCGTGTTACTTGCAACCCTGCCGTGTGCTGCTTCGCCGCAGGAAATGACGTCACAGATACGATCAAATGTTGTGTTGGGTTGCCAGGATCCAGGCGACAAAACGGTCTTTTTTGAATGGCTGTAGCGTCGAATCGACGCACTAACGAGAAAAATGTTACTGAGAAAAGTTGTTTGTTTTGATGTCCTCTATACGTTTCCGTCGTCTGTGGGCGCCATTAAAATGACACCCTGTATATATAACATGTATGAGAGTGTGTCGATCTTCAATATTCAAAGCGGTTACCGATGATATGTTTGCTTCTAATTGTAGCCACAGTACAGAGAAATGAGAACACGAATGCGTCTGCGTTGACGAAAAAGGAAACAGAATCCCGTTGTTATATATTAACAAGCAGGCCGTTCAATTTTAATGGTAGAATATTATAAAATTTATTTTAACTTGTGAAAGTATATAGTTAAATTTATAACTTAGCTTACAGCTGTTATTCATTAACATGTATGTCCAAAGCTTTTAAATCCTTGTAAAATTATCTTATGTTCTGTTCATCAAAAGTTCAATCTTTCACTAATGAATCTTTCTTTTGCTACACAGGTACAATTGCTGGTGCAGATTTTGTCCACCAAGAAAGCAGTCATTAACTTTGGAGGGTTTGTTGTAGTGAACAGAGCACTTCTCACCTCGGTAAGTTCACGTAGTATAATGGACCACATTAAGCGGTCCAGATACTAACGTGCAAATACGGAAGTAAATCCGCTGCTTATTTACGCAAGCACGTTACGCCAGATTGTCGAGACATACACTGCGACGTATATTTTCATCCGTACACCCTTCCCTCGGACCCAGTTCTTCCAAGCACAAGCTCAGGTAGTTCCGTACTATCTTTATTCCACAAAAGGGGTCCCCAGGGAACGACCTTTCAGCGGTGGTATACCGTTGTTCACAATAGCTGGGTCTTGGCCGAGGGAAGAGCAGGGCAATTATCTCCGCTGGTTCCTCCCAGTCCCAATCTGCCCTTTTATCCCCCGCCGCCTTTACGCACGCGTTTACGCAGAAAAGTTAAGGCCTCCTAAACTTTTGGGCCGTAGGAAAATTACGGGGGTTCGTACGAAATATACGGTGCGTACCGTCCGCAGGTCCCCAAATACTGCCGGATTTCAACGTTGCGTGCAAAATTTAATGACTTCAACGTGTTTTTACGGCTGTGTATGCCTCCTTTAGTGGCGTCAACAGCAGGCAACTGAGTTCGATTGAGTCAAAACAAAGATAACACATGATTCTGGCCTATTCTCTAGCATTGTTTTTTTCATCGCAAGGGGTAGGTAGCTTTAAGGATTGTGACAGATGTATGAAACAAAATTGTAATGTTTATCGTATATCCATGTAAAAATGAGATTTCGGAGAATACGTCGATATATATTACGCATACGTTACAGAGCAAAAGGTAAAGAATAAATGGAATAAGGAAATCAAGAAATTTTAAAGACAATTTAGCCATTCTGCTTCCGAACACAGCCGAAGCTCAACCGAACTCAACTCGTAGCCAATTGGAGTGATTCTGCCGATGGGGATGATGGGAGTCAGAAGACTCACGTGACTGCAGAGGCACCGCCTATTGGTTGCGGTTTCGGATCGGACGCCGGGTAGGAGCATTCGTTTGTTCGATTTCTTATTCCAGTTATTCTTTACATTCTTTTCTGAAAGGTATGTGTAATATGTAGACGTATTCTCCGAAATCTCAACTTTACATTGATGTACGATACACAACACGATTTCGTTTCATAGCTGCTGTCACATGCGATGAAAAATTCAATGCTAAATCAAGAGCTAAAACCACGTGTTATCTTTGTTTGGACTCAATTGTACTCAGTGACGTTACACTAATATGGTACATTTGTTACATGTCGATTGATTTTTCAATTACTAATATGACAAAGAGGTATCTACGTAGTACATCATTCCCTAGACTACGTTTCTATGCTAATTTAACTTAATCCTTTATCATTATCCCTTTACTCATCAATTGTGTGCATTAGAATTTGTAATTTTATGTAGCAAAATTTATGCTATTGTATTTTCAATTTTCTATTCTTTTGATGTAATTTTCCATGTACATTTGCAGATTTTCAGCACGGTCGTGACGTATCTTATAGTCCTGGTACAGTTCAAATTTTCTGTACCTCAAGCTGAGCCGAAGGATTGCCTTCCTACGACACCTACCTGCGCAATCCAGAACTGCACTTGCATTGAAAGTTTATGAACATGCATGTTCAAAATAAATATTGTACGTTAATTATAAGCTGTTCCGAGGCGAAACTAGGAGTAGGTGTCACAGTGTAGAACGTCCTCCATGGTAAATTTTCTTAATGGTGTCACTGCTGCTTTTTGGAGGAACTTTTATGCTGGGACACCAGACTGTATCTTTGTCCTGAGTAACACGTGGCCTAGTCTCGACGCTGTGGTATGAACATTGTAAATTTTTGATTGTACATAACATGAGAAATAAAATATATGAAGCTGTTGAATTTTATTTGTACATAGTGCGAAAAATATACTCGTTTGCGGGTATAGATAAAAGTCGTAAGTTTGTGTGGAGTAGGAAGACACATATTCCAATAGGAAGTCTGCTCAATTTATACTTATCGTTACTGACCAGCACATTGTACTTCAAGATTCATTTCGTTACATTTACAAGATTTACAACCACGATCCAACGAGAATGGACGTTAAGGTCGAAAATATAAACCATCAAGAAACGGTAACGTCCTCGCTTTGTAATCAAGGGGTCCCGGGAGGCACATGACACAGTGTCTCAGATCCAACTTTAAATTGTAGATACAGTCCCGATTAGGCTTACTGTACATAAAGTTGGCTTAAAACAACAAATCAATTGAGTGCCAATGTATGAGTCTATAACGGTGTAAGCTAGGAGCTGGGTGCTTGTGTTTTAAGATGAGCAACAAAGAAGAAGAAGATTTATATTGTTTGGTTTGTGTTTTGGCAGCTTAGTTGGTATAAGTAAGTTCAATCGAAGTGTTTTATTAAGGTCTACCCTAATAAACATGTGTAATTTAAGTTTTCATAACTCGGGGCACTTGAAGCTATGGAAAACTCTCAAGTTTACAGATCCCACGTACAGTGGGATCCATGAGTATTGCCGTGCAAATTGTTCATCACCAAGTACGTGCACTTTATTTGACACAATAAGAGCTTCAAGAATTAAAAGAAAACTCAAAACAAGCTGTTGACAACTTCTGCACCAGCATACATAAAAATCCATCGCTTAAAAACACATAGAATGTAAGAGAAAAATTAATGAAAATAGTTGTGGACAATTTGCACGGTAATACTCATGGATCCCACTGTACATTCTCCAAACATTTGCTGAGGTCATTACGGCATAATCTTGTCTATCATATTGATATTCATATAATTAAAACAAGAAATCTGTAATAACAATATAATACATGAATATATACATGTTTTAGACTGATATACATATCCAGCTTGCCTAAATAGTACATGCATCGAAAACATTTAATGGATGATATTCAACTTGACGTCATCACGCAGTGTACTCTGGGAAGAAACCGGGTAAACAGATTCGCGTGCGTTCTTACAGCGAGAAAATTTTGCATTTAACTACTTTAAACACTTTTCACGATTTCTGTATGGCTTCTGAACAGGTAGAATGTACACATCCCTCATATGATGACGATAGTCATACTTTGAATCACTTCTGCAAAGACCATTCGTGCAATGTTTACCCGGCATGTTTTCTGTTTGCCCGAAATATGGCGCAATGAATTGTGGGGGAAGTAGTTCGCTGAATATCATCCATTATGTCATTGTTTACATTACTGAAAGTTACTTCAAAATGACATTCATTATCGATGGATCCCAATGAGAGAAAAGGTGTTTTCTTTTCTTAGGCACGTCCTGCCATCTGTTAGAGAAAGTGAAGAACGCTAGCTCTGACACTGTGCAGCGTTTATCAAATGGGACTTGTTCCTCTACTGCCCTCATGAACATGCTTGAGATTTTGGCCATGTTGTGGTAATCTTCATTTGTCCTATCCTTAACATATACAATCATTAATGCTGCTTACTAAACAAACAGAGAAACTGCATTTAGTTTCGTAGCATTAAAACGCAGTGAAGAACGAAAATAATGTGTATGCTTATCTTTATTTGAACTTCACATGTGCTCAAATTGCCATTGCTAGGAGACAGAGTTGACATTTAGGAGCAACTGCAGTTTGGAGCCAGGCCGAGAGATGTCGTCTTTGTGCATTCTCGTTGATCACCTTGAGGTACAGACACCTTGAACTGCACCAAAACGACCAGGTACGTCATGACGGTGCTAAATACCTGGAAATATGTAAATAAAACAAGGTTACAGCTTACTTAGGGTGACCAGACATACTCTTTTTAAGAATATTATACTCTTTTAGAGGTTCATATACTCTACACTATTTTCAATTTGCAAAAATCCCCAAATATACTCTTCTCCTTGCTATTTAATTTCTTTCATTATTTTACGCGTAAAAATGCGTTAAAATCCACAGAAAAAAAGAAGCAATGATGGGTAAGTGGAGGTCAGTACAGGCTGGGTCAAATTTAAAAGTGATTGTGCCTCTTATAAAAATCCTGTTTACTCTGCCTGGTACAAATGTTGATTGTGAAAGACTCTTCAGTGTTATTAAAACTTATTGGCGAGAGGAAAAAAGTACACTCCTGGTGTCAACACTCGAACAAGTAATGAAAGTGAAATCCAGTGTGGACATGACCTGTGAAGAGTTTGGACTGGCAATAAAGGACGATTTAATCATAATTTAATTACATTAGACCCATAAGTAATTTGAATCTGTAAAGTGTTGTCCTATTTTATAGGGGCTATAATGGAAGCAATAACAAATAGCCACCCTTATTTTGTTTTGTGTTGTGATTACGCACCTTCAACCTATAGACTATACTCTTTTTGGCCAACAAATATCTGGTCACCCTAAGTTTACTCAAATCATAGCTATGCTTTAGCACGAAAATAACTGGAAATTGGTATGGAATAGGTATAGGAACTCTATGTTCAAATTGCATTTTCTTCACTTCGGCACTTCACTTGGAAATGGTGTGGTCGACACCACCCCTGCTTATCTTTACTCTTCTGTTGACGACATCTCCGGGGTATCGAATCTATATTTTCCACATAAATAACAGGCATTAAGAGTCAGAACAGCTCAAAATAAAATCTACACATTGCGTTCAATTACTATAAATACTAATTAATTGATTACGTGAAGGTTGAAAAAAATAAAAGCTACAGAGGCAATAGATTAATACCAACAGTTTTGTACGTATTAGTGTCCGACGGCAACGTCTCATAACGTACAACTTTATCGTTAAGGTTCGTTGATTACATCCTGATACTCG
This sequence comes from Lepisma saccharinum, assembly GCF_977018435.1. Taxonomy (NCBI): domain Eukaryota; kingdom Metazoa; phylum Arthropoda; class Insecta; order Zygentoma; family Lepismatidae; genus Lepisma; species Lepisma saccharinum. Next base: position 23,881,757 of record NC_139249.1, on the reverse strand, counting down.
CATGTAGAATCGCTAATCCAGTTTCGGTTTAATTATAGTTGTCCTTTTATCTTGTTCTTATTTTTTGCAATGCAAATAAAAACTAGAAGTACCGTAGACACACGGTATCAGTAATTAATATCCCATTATACACAATTTTCACAAATTAGTTTACAGGAACAAAAAAAAGTACCTCTGATATCTCTTATATGCCCCCTTCCCTCTAAAAAAACGTAATGTCACGATTATTGTGGGGTCTGTGCCCCTTGTTCCCTCGATTTGGTCACTCTCACTAATTGCAATTTATCGCATTTACATATCGCACGGTGGTAATATAATTAATTATGAAGATCAATCATATTCGCAGCAACAGAAGAAAACTGTTCACATTTTAGCCCATACAAGCAAAACAAATTATGCACGAAATAGTGCTAGATTAACTGCGCGGCTCGCTGTAACTTGATGGAAATAGCCTATTGTCATTTCTATGGTAATAATATTAACAGTATAATTCTTTACCGAGGTGAGAAGCGCCCTGTTGACAACAACGAAACCACCAAAGTTGATTACAGCCTTCTTCGTGGATAGAATTTGTACCAAAAGCTGCACCTGAAGAGAACAAGAAGACAGTTATGTATATTTAAATTTATTTAAATAGCAAATTTGCATATTAGCTACAGATTGTACATTTTATCCCTTTCAGATACAAAAGGATAGTTATATATTGAGACAATACGCCATGGTGGTTATGAAGGATGATGGATTTGAATCGAGGAATGGTGGTTAGTTAATACTATGCAAGGAAACTGGAGTTAAATACAGAAAATTAATAACTGAATTCATGTTTTGAGTTTCTCGACAACATATCACATAGAATACAGTGATTTTTATAGTCTGGTGTATACCTTCCAGGCTGAACCTAAAATTTTAGGGTGCTCATTTTTTTTTTCTAACAGATCCTTGTAGAACAACATGTCCTACACAAATATCCTGCTGATGCCATTCTGGCATCCTTAGGCAATCGCCGCCATATTGGATTCAAATCCCAACGAACACGCTATTTTATATCTTGTGATAAACATTGACATTCAACATATAAGCTCCAAAGATGAACCTTCGGATATTACAATAATGACAAAGGGATTGTCTTTTTCTGGAAGCAGAAATGTTAAGTCGCAAAATAGACCTCCGTAGACCTGCATCAGGAGGCAACTTGTCTTGCTTGTAGATGGTAAAACAACGAACTGAGTGACAACAACGATTAACGTACAGTCACAGGCAATAAAAATGGGACACCTAGATCCTGAAATTCTCACTTCCCGGCAAGGTGTTTTGTGTGTTGCCTAACTCTGCAGCAGTGGTAGAAGTTACCATTGAAAATTAGCTATAAAATCCATTGGCTAGACTACACAATAGACCACTATGTTTTACCATTTCGGCGTAAAAATATTTATGTTCACTCGTACGAGGGTCACTATTTATATTTTGAGCCTAACGATGAAAAAACAGGAATTTGGCATTGAAAACTGCTTTATTGTTTTTCGAAGTATTCTCCTTTATGGTCAATACACTTTTGCATTCGTTCGAACCATTTGTCAAAGCAGTTTTTCAATCTTCTTGAGACACCTCCATAATATGGTTTTTGAACGCATCAACGGCGTCTTCCGCCGACGAAAATCGTTGTCCACGCAATTTATTCTTCACATTCGGGAACGAGAAGAAGTCATTGGGTGCCAAATCAGGACTGTACGGCGGATGACCCATCAATTCGATTTTTTGACTGTTCATAAAGTCGGTTGTTAGACGAGATGTGTGACAGCTGGCATTGTCTTGATGAAGAATGATCCGACGGCGTTTGTTTGCTTTCCGTATTTGACCGAAGACCTCTGGCAAACAAATTGTTGTGTACCATTCAGAGTTGACCGTTCTACGTTCCTCTAAAGGCACAGTTGCCACATGACCAGTTTTTCCGAAAAAACAGGCGACCATTTGTTTCGATGTGCTTCGAGCGCGAACAACTTTTGTTGGATTGGGTTCATCTTGAAACACCCATACAGTCGACTGCTGTTTACGTTCCGGCTCATATGCATATATCCATGATTCGTCACCTGTTACAATCTTATATACGTCTTTTGAAGCACCACGATTGTATTTATTGAGCATTTGTTTGCACCAATTGACGCGAGCGTCTTTTTCAGTTTTTGTCACATTGTGTGGGATCCAACGAGAACATACCTTTCTCACAGCTAAATGATCGTGTAATATTTTATATATGCTGGTGGAACTAATGCCTATGGTTGCCTCAATCTCACAGTATGTCACATGACGATCTTGCAGTATTAGGTTTTGCACAGCATCAATGTTTTCTTGAACAACAACTGATTTTGGACGACCTTCGCGAATCTCGTCGGTGACCGAATGGCGGCCACGATTAAATTCGTTATACCAGCGTTTCACAGTGGCAAAGGATGGGGCTTCATCGCCAAATGTGGAAGTAAGTTGATCGATGCACTCTTGTCTTGATAATCCACGTCGAAAATCGTAAAAAATCATCGCACGAAAATGTTCACGAGTTAATTCCATTTTATTGTTGTCGCGCAATCTCCAAGGCAACATAAACAACACAAATGAAGCTATTGACAAAACATTTGAAGTACGTTATGGTCAATAATGCCAGACGATTCCGTGCAAACCTAACTTCAATCAGTGTTGCCAAGGTTCAAAATATAAATAGTGACCCTCGTAGAATATAATTCGAGCTTCGATTTGGCACTGTGCATTTTTCAATTAGATGTTCCTGTTTTATGAAGTAATACAAACTTTCTTACATTACTTACCATAGCATCTTTCCTGTATCCGCATTCATGTTGTAAACACACAGTATTGCCAGGTCGAACTTTGGTTTTTAACGTTGGTATAGATGCAAATTTCCACTAGGATTCAACTTTCTATATTTCGTGTTTTCATTGATATTTAAGGTATTCATTTTATTTTTGGATATTGAAGTTTCTATTTTTCAATATCTGTAAATATTTTCATTATTTTAAACTGCTTTCCTTCAATTTGTTTGAGAAATATATGGTTTTTGGTTATTTTATTGTTCAAGGTTGTTTGATCGTTGTGCGATAAGGGAGACACTGACTTCACTCTTCTTTATCGCACAACGTGAGGACAACCTTGCGTAATGACGTTTCTAGAGGAATGCCTATGTTGTTAGGTTAGGCCCGTTAGGTTTGGTTCTCTTAGCATAAATACACTGCAAATGTATTATTTATGCTAAGCTAACCAAACCCTTCAACCCTTATATAACAAATTAGGCTCATTATGTTTAATTTTTAATGGAGGTTTCCCAAACTGAAAACTATGTTTCTTACCACTTCCAATTATTTCCTCACCATACATCATACATTTCTGGAATCCTTGATTCATACTCTTTCCAACGATGTATCATACACATTTGTATTAGTAGAGGCATGCAAATTTCGTTTTTGACGAAAACACGAAATATGAAATAATGTGCTGTAATGTTCATTTTTCATGTTTCTGAAAGGTCTGAGGTGTATTTTTCTACCCTGTTTTGTCACGAAATAATGCGAAATGAACTGCAAAATGCGAAATTGACTCTTAAACACGAAATTTACCGTTTATATACCGACGCGACACTTTATGAAGTGCGAAGTATCCTGTGAGTTATGCAATTCACGGAAAATTGATTAATTCTGCTGTAAATATTTCAGAAGCAAAAATGGACCCCTTTACATAGGAATAAACTTAATACTCTGGTAATTACATAAATGTGCTATTAGAAGGGATAAGTTTATTTTGTGTAATAAGTGCAGTTTTTAAATCAAATTTAGGACTATATTCACAATCTTAAAACCAAAATGTCATTTTATATAGCACTTTTGATGTGATTATTCACCGCTATAACACCAAAATTTTATTTTATTTACCGCTTTTGAACCCGAAATCGACTATGTTTTTGTACAGAAATTTTGCTTTTTTATTTACCAAAAATATGTGCCTCTATGTATTAGGAAGGGTCGATTCGACATCCATACCCCCCATTTTTATTGTCTGTGACTGTACATGAGACGAGAAGTTCGGTATGGACTTACATTAATGATCAGGCCTGGGCGGGGGAGGCTCACGATAGTGTTTGCCTCGTGGATTCGACATAAATAAACCTTGGCCTGGCAACGATGACAGTTAGAAGCTGCAGCGGTTTTCTTTCCAGTGAGTTTAGACAATCAAGGCTCTTTCTTCTTTAAGACGACTAGACAATCCAAGAAAACCACTGGAATAAAAATAATTCTTGCTTCACAGGCACCTTTACGTTAAAGCACCAACTCGTGAAGCAAAATTATAGAACAGAAAAGATCCATTCTCTACGCAGTATAAAATAATCAGTCACTGACCTCATATTTTGCATCAGCACTCATGTATGTCGTGTCGATGGATCCAACATCTTCTTCCAAGAACTTCTGAGCCTAGAACAAAGAATAAGATACTCTAATCACACGCTGCGTGATTAATGAAATATTACATTAAATGCTCACACGGTTTCGGTGAATTATAAATTAATGTCAGTATATTAAAGTATCCGTCACTGAGTTAGTCGTCGAAAAAATTATGTCAACGACAAAATATATATGAAAACCAGTGCCGGATCTACAAGCAGCAAAACCCCGCAGTGCGGTGGGGTGGGTGGCGGAGACAAGTAAGCCTTTAGGGGTCCTTCAGCCATTGACATAGTAGAGGGTTCGAATATACGTATGTACGAAACTTAGTTACTCAGGGATACAGGAACGAATGCAATATATACAAGTAAAGGTAAAGTTCCCTGTGTACATAGCACCGTGGCATGAGGGGTACATTTAGGGAATGTGGGGGTAGGGCCCCACATATTTTCGATGTCGGTCATCTTGGAGGTGGTGAGATCAGCACCACGCTGCGGCCGCCTTTACCCCCAATACCATTTGATTTGAGGCTGGGTGGGCCCTAGAGCCGCTTTATGCGGGGACAAAACCGGAAAAATTCTGACCTTAGATTACCCAGCACGGGTTTTCCGCGTGGCAGTCAGACTAGAGTGCGCGTCAAATCTCCTGCATATGGCCTTGAACGGCTGAACAGCACCAGCGAATCACAGACGTGCGGCGTTGCCTAGTTCAGAACCTGTTGCACCTCGCTACTAAATCGTGTACCTGGCGCTCGGATATAAATAGATTATTTCAAGTGTCAGTAGTTCAACAGATGGAAAGATGATGAATTTGCGAGTATGTACGAAAAACAAGCGTGATTGTAGCTTATACCGTTCCCTCTGTAGAAGCAATGTTATTATAAACGTATTTGCTTCGTAATTCCTTCGTACAATGCACGAAATTCGAGTGTCTGGTGATTCGAGACCAATCTTTTATCTTGACGAGACATGGATAAAACAGAACCACACATAAATATGTGTTGTTAACTTGTTACGAAGAACTTGACAATGTAAAACAAGAACAATGGGCCGCTTGTGTTAAACATGCACACCAATTACAGGAAAACGATTTTGTAAGGGAGATAGATCGGGACGAAATTTTGGACCCAATTATAATAAATTTGAAGGACGACACAGAGGGCTAAAGTAGTGTGGTCAGTGACGATGAGGACAACGACGGCAGTTGTTGGAGTGACGAGGGGCCCCTGGCATTCCCTCTGGCATAATCAAGTATGATCTTTTCTCCCATTAAGTTTAATATATGTTATATTATCTAATGTTCCGTGCTCTCCCTGACAAGGCGTTTCGCTCAACCACTCTGTCTCTTTTCCGTGTGAGATTTCGACATGGCACCGCTGCAGTGCGCTGCTATTGGCTATCACCATATGCAGGAGATTTGACGCGCACTCTAGAATCAAATCAGGCTGGAATTTCACGAGAAATGCAGTAGTGAAGGTTTCTTCAACCAATCTTTAATCAGGAAAAAGTTATGACTACATGATTGTAACAAATGTATCATTTTCCAGGTGTGAGAAAACAGTGTCCTATCACATAACGCCCTCCCATTTAAAAAAATTGAGTTGGGTGGGTGTGTGTGTCGGTAGAGGGGGGCTTCGATAATATTTTTGCGGGGGGGGGGGGCAAGACTTGTAGATCCGGCACTGATGAAAACCTATACGCCTAGACTGTCATCACAACACGTTCCACAAGATTTCATACCTTTTAACGCAGCTTCTGCGTTAGGAGTAAACCTCGGAATTTAGGGCAAAGCCTATTTTGTTCCTTTACGGAGAAGTGAAAAATAGTTTAAGATGTTCACGATTCACACAAAATTACACCTATTGTGGGGATTTTATAGTGTTTTAAAAGTTGTAGTTAGTGTTATTTTGGCTATTATTCGTTTATATAGATATTTTAATATTTTTACGGTCTTTGTTTTCCATTTAGCTAGAATTAGTTGAACAATCTGTAGTATCAGAGTTAAACGTATCATAATCCGTTTATCTGTGGTAGTGGTGTTTCCCCTCCACTTAAACCGCTGAAGTCTCATTTGTTGTATTTACGTCTCAGATTCAATTTGGCAACGCTGTGTTGGCACACCAGTCTTAAAGAAGTACTCTTTAGACAGCACAATGCTCAAGTTTTCAAAAGTTATTTAGTTTGACAGCGGTTCGTGCCCTTTCCAAATATTACCTACGATGGGAAAAGATTTCTAATATTTTTGTAGAATAAATTTGTCGATGCCTGGCTATATCAAAAGTGAATATTTACACTTGCTTCTCCACACTTATAGTTTAGTTTATTTATATTTCCTTAATAAGGCGAGAATATTAGCTAAACATTGTTCGGGTGGTGATGGCAGAAGAAAATGCTTCAATTTAAAGGGAGTGCGGTTTATATATTCAACATTGTGTCAAAATAAAACTAATTTGATCTGCAGTTTTTCATAATTATATTTTTCTAGCATTATGTAGAACTTAAATCAAGAGTTTCCTTTAGGGTCTATTTTTTTTTTAATCAAATTTCATAAGCTTGACGCTTATTTTAGGGATATTGCAGTACAAAATTCTTCGGTCTAGTCATGGATGAGGTAGAACGTCTCCTATGACTTGAAGGTTATCATCATTTACGCTACCCAAGAAGCTTCCACACACCCTTTGGTCGTTTTACCAAGACTTAAGAGGGTGCGTATTCCACCAATAAACCATTCAACAGCAATTTATCTTTTGCACATGCTATTGAACTTTTTATCAAAAAATCCTCTAATCCCATACAAATAGAAATTAATACAGCTAACTTAACCAAAAAGAAACACATTTACGTGTACGTTACATGTGATATTAAGTACTTCAACAATTTCGTACACTAGTAATATCTCACTTTGTTGAAAAATGGCAATAGCAATCCATATTAAATACTCAAAACTCAACATTAGTTTCACTTACTTCCTTATCTACAGAACCACACACAAGACATATGCTGACTATCCCAACAGCTGAAAGGCAAGCTCCTACACAGCTAGACAGATAAGCACCATTATAATCTCCAAATACACCAACAAACAAGGTGAACATGGACCAGGTGTAAGCAACCAAGAAGAAAACAAGTAGCAGAAGACAAGACGCAGAAAACAAGTTTGATGTCATGGATACCAGCTGATGAAAATCACAGAATAAACTCCTCACCTTTTTCAAGTATGAAGATGGTAGTGCGCACTGCATTTGAAAACGGTAAGCAATTTTCTGCCTGGCAAGCAAGAAAGATTTGGTGCAGGCAACACAAGACATGTTCAACAACCCTAAACTGAACAGTATAACGCAATTGGCATGCAAGGAAATAGCTATAGGAATGTTGGTGTCTTTCGTAAGCAAGCATTGCACCACAAGTCCTGTCAATAGCCATGCGGACGTCAAGAGAAACTTTCTGATACAGTTGAGACGCAAATTCAAAGCGAAGAAACTACCCATTAGTGATTTGCACTCAGTTTGTACTATGGACCACTTCTCTAAGTATTTCATTACAGGTAACCCCTTGTACCAACAAAGAGGCCACATAGAGAGATGAAGAGAATAGAAAGAAATCGCCAGAACGTTGAGAATGAGATCTTGAATCTCCAGATTTTTCAGATTGAAGTACTTAAAGTCTAGAAAATATTGAACTATAATGTACCAAGAAACGATGTACAAGCATAGGGAGTAACTAGCCAAGAAAGGACACACACGTACTTTGTGATGATCATATTTATCTACCCGAAATGGAAAGCAACCTAATGCTCTACCAAAGAATATTAATGGCAGAATATCATGCTGCAGGCAGAGACAAATCTTAGTATTTTCGAAGAAACCACCGACTTTGGTTTTACGTTTTTGTGTGATTCCTATGTACATTCTAATCAACTAGTTCGTCATTCAAAGACACAACCACCAACCGAAGAAAAACAAAAATTTCTTGCTAAAACTGCGTCAGTAATAAAGTCCACAAACATGGAGTGATCTTAAGGCGTACACAATTACTTCTCTGATAGATGACAGAAGGGAATTGCTATTGAATATATTTTTTTAACGTTTTCTGCACCATCTCGACCCAGAACAAACATAAGTCTCATTAAAGTACTTCCCACAATCTAGACTTAAGACCTACATTGAATAGGAGCTTTGTTGTACCGAGTTACCTTGATTGAGACATTAATCAGAGGTTCCGAAGATTGCCACTTTGGCGCTAGTTAATAGGCCTACCTTTGTGCTTCGTGAGCGTGGGTTTGTTAACACAAAATCTCATTGAATATGAATGTAATTTGTGATCAATAAATTGACAATTGTTTACATTTAATTATCAATTTTGTAATAAGAAACAATTTGATATTAGAAGAGTCTTAACGAAGATCCGAACTATTTAAAATTGTTTCTATTTCAGTTCTTTTACTCGCTTTTCTTACTCGTGGATTAACCAGGAAGACCAGAATGAAGGTTGATCTGATAAAATGGTGAGAGGACAAACACAATGCACCACAGATCCTATCAGTAGCCAGAAACTTTCTGATAGATTTGAGCTGCATTCCGGACCAGGGTTCGAACCTAAGACCTGTGGCTTCGTAGCGAACTCCATATCCTGAGACCCGCAATTAAATTTATTCTACTGGCAATTCTTGTTAGTATATGTATAATACTTCTGTGTGTATATATATATATATATACGTAGTCAGAAAATGTGTAAAATAAAAATTGAAAGCTTGAGCTTAAGTTCCACACAAAGCACTTGAGTTGGAATTTTCGGGTTAAGTCCATTTCATGCACAGATAGGCTAATCGCGACTGGATTTACAGTTCAAAGTGGGATTCGAAACATAATGTGGCTCAAACAGATATGGAACCCGGGTCTCCTTGATTACAATGCAGCGACGTTACAACAATGCCATCGTGAAGGCCCCAGTTTCGCCCTACTTAAAATAATACGAACCTTCTAAACTTGCATAATTTCGACAATTCCTATTCCAAACCAATAGAAATTATTGCAGAACCACGCGAATATCAAGAAACTTAATAGTATACTCCTTGCCATGATACAAGAACTATAACTGATTTAGTTATATATATTAGGTTTTCCCATAGTAAAAAATGGCATTGGTCCAAGCGCACACCAAATATAAGGAAACTATATATGTGTCTTGTAATTGTGTCTTGTGTTTTTACAGTGACCACATAATCGGGCAGAATTTCACTTGAACCGTCAAGTAGGGTATAAAGTTTTTTCATTGTTTTTATTTGATAAACAGTATTTACTGACTCAGAAACCAAATTATGCCACCCTGACATCCTTGAGCATTTTCTGTTATGACGTCATTAAAATATCATCATTAAAATTACAAGATAACCTCATAAGGCCAGGAAAATCATAAAAGGTTCACAAAATGTTCAATAATTAAAAATATTTATGTGCCATGGTAACACAGTGTTACACAGATATAAAATGAGCGCACCCGAAGGTATAGCTCCACGCATTATAGATCTCGGAACTGAAAGTAATAATTCGACGGCTAGAACACTGACGTTATAGTGACCCACGAAAGCTAACTTAGTGGGAGAAAAACCGATGAAAGTTTCATAAGTGGTGTTTAAAAGCACGCGATGTGGTTAATTCCTGTTGTCTTGGAAACACAATAGGCTACCGGTGAATGATTGACTAGTCCGGTTATGTGAGTAGATTGGCAGCACAAGAAGGTAATGTTTCTAGTAGTCATTCAACGCGACATAAGTCCACTTTTATGCACAGATAGTCTAATCGAGACTGGACCTATGTTTGTTCAGCTCATAGATGCACCTCCTTCAAACACAGACACAGTTTTTAATTTGATTTGAATTGTTGTTTTAAGTGTTGTTTAAAGTGGGATCCAGACACAGAGTTTATAACTACATGCAACATGGAACATATTATTGAAAGTATGGCATGAACTTCATTCACGTCTCTCCTAATATGCAGCTCTATAAACTTATATTGAAAAATAAATGGTTAAATTCTGAAAGGTGGAACAACATCGACAAAGAATGATGCACGTATTGATGTTCATTTAACAAGTGAGTGGCTTGGAAGAAATTTTGAAGTTTGAATTTAGTGGTTCTAATATTCTTAGTAGAAAAGAGTAGTATAAAATATACTATTACTGGGGCGAGAAAGTATGAGTCTCCCTCAGACTGATTTGGTTATACTTAAAAGTATGTCAAGATGTCCATATGAGCTTATTGCTCAAGTGTGCTACTCTGTTGAATCCAAGCATTTAATAAAAAAAGCCTTCATGGATTCCATGAGAAAGTATGACCCTTCTCAGATTGGTTTGGCTGCATTTACAAAAGTTGCATCTCTCAGATTGTAGCCCATAAGCTTGTTAAAAATATGGCCCTCTTGGCACTGTTTTGGCTACACTTAAAACTAAGCCAAAATGCTCATAAAAACCACACCCACCCACACCAACACATATTTACTTCCGGTCCACTTCCGGTCCACTTGACACACCTGTGGGTTTCTCCAATTTTTTTAGCACACTGCTGAACCCAACTGGTATTTTGTATTAAGTATAGAGTTTTGATTTGAACCCCAAGAAATCTTATATAATAAACCAACAACAAAAAATACCAAAGCCAAAAATATTAACACACTTAGTATACACACTAAGTATACAAAGCACACTGCTGAACCCAACTGATATTTTGTATTAAGTATAGAGTTTTGATTTGAACCCCAAGAAATCTTATATAATAAACCAACAACAAAAAATACCAAAGCCAAAAATATTAACACACTTAGTATACACACTAAGTATACAAAGCACACTGCTGAACCCAACTGATATTTTGTATTAAGTATAGAGTTTTGATTTGAACCCCAAGAAATCTTATATAATAATCCAACAACAAAAAATACCAAAGCCAAAAATATTAACACACTTAGTATACACACTAAGTATACAAAGCACACTGCTGAACCCAACTGATATTTTGTATTAAGTATAGAGTTTTGATTTGAACCCCAAGAAATCTTATATAATAAACCAACAACAAAAATGCCAAATCATAAATATTGTAATCAATGCAATAAGAATATATCCAGCCCTAATTGGGCTAAGCACCAAAGGAATTGTGATCCAGAAAAATGCAGAACACCCACAAAAATATGCCCAAAATGCCATAGAAAATATAGCATGTAATACTTCACATATAAACATAAAGGTACTTGTCATGTACAACCTTCTACTTCATCACAGCCATCTATATCTTCATCTGGTCTAAAAAAAGAAGGTTGAAACACCCGATAATCATAGACCAGCAAAGCAGTCGCGCAATGCACCCATCCATAGCAGTTTTGCTGGCCAACTTAGTGATTACTGTTTTGTATCAGAGCCAAAATGTGATATTAAGAAATTTTTGAACAGTATAAATTCTGATGTGCAGGCTATTCTAAATGCACAAAATGGCTGTTATAAGCTGTAGCTCAAATTGTTTACACAATATAAGAAATCAAATGGCACAAAATTTACACAGCCCCACATAACAGAAACTGTATCTGTATACTCAAATATAAACTCAGACAAAATACTAAGCAGGTTGATAGACCAATTGCTTATCAAACACTCAGAGTTTGCTGCTAAGGAATCGGGTTGGAGCCTATGTGGATCTCCACACAAGCTCTATATTAATATTTCTGAATTCAGACCACTCCAAGGTTCTACATATCTGCCATTACCTGCCAATAACAAACACTCTGAGTTTGCTGCTAAGGAATCGGGTTGGAGCCTATGTGGATCTCCACACAAGTTTTATATTAATATTTCTGAATTCAGCCCACTACAAGGTTCTACATATCTGCCATTACCTGCCAATATCAAAAACAAAAAAGCCGTGGTCAACCTAGAAAATAATGATCAGAAATGCTTTCTGTGGTGTAGTTTAGCTGCTTTGTTTCCAGTTTTAAATAATCCAGATCGAGTAAGTTATTATAAACAGCATGAACATGATTTTGATGATGCTATGGAGGGCTTAGAATATCCAATGTCTGTTCAGAATATTGATAAATTTGAAAAAAAGGCCAGAGATATCAATGGTAGACCATTATCTATTAATGTATTTATTTGTTCTACTGGTCGTGGCAATTGCTTGATAGAACCTCTCAGAATCAGTACACTTGATGATGATTCTGCTGTCCCTATTGATCTGCTCTTAATTGAAGGGGATGGCACATACCATTACACTCTGATACACAGTCTTGAAGCTTTAGTCAGAAAACAACTAGACAAATCCAACACAATATACAAGTTGTGTCGAAGATGTTTGACTGTATTTGATGGTCAAAAAATAATAAATGGTGTTTATGAGAAGAATACAGAAATTGCTAAAAACAAGTTAGTTGAGCATCTGAAATACTGTGGCAACCATAAACCTGTTCATATGGTTATAATAATAATAATAATAATAATCCTTAGCGCGACAACCCATGAAGGGCCTTGGCTTACCTACCGACTGCCGGTCTCCCTCCCACACTTTCCTTCGTCACTTCTAAGCGTGGAGATCTTCAACCAGTATTGGAATAGTCGGGGGGTCGGCCCGACGTATCCCCAGCCGTTATAGTAGGTCGTCTCGACCGGATTACGCTCACTCACTCGGAGCTCCCCAATTTCCTCACGATGGTGGGTTGCCACCGGCCCTATACGTAGGCCGAATAAATTCCGACCAGAGCCGGATTGGAACCTACGCTGTCCCGCAGCGAACGATCTCAAGACGAGTGAACGCCTTAACCCGCTCGACTACGGAGGAGGATATATGGTTATGACTAAGCCAAATGAAAATGCCAAATTCAAAAAATTTGATGCCTTGTTGGAACACCCAGCATATATAGTCTGTGATTTTGAATCAAACCTCAAACCTCTTGCATTATGCAGCCCAGATCCTGATGAATCTTCAAGTACATCATACCAGCTACATGAACCTTCTAGTTTTTATTATGTGGTTGTACAGGATGGTGTTGTTAGTAAAGAATAGTTATACATGGGACCAGATGCCATCAAAGAATTTGCACATAGAATAGAAAATGAGTGCCTTTACATAGCATCTAATGTATTATTAAAATCAAAACCTATGTTGCCTTTAACAGAGGATCAGATTGAAGATTTCAACAATGCAGAAAAATGCCCGGTATGTGATTCTGAATTTTCAGGCACAAATATCAAGGTGCATCACCATTCTCATACAGATGGTAAATTCAAAATGGCCCTGTGTAATAGCTGTAATATTAAGATCCAGAGACCAAAATTTGTCCCGATATTTTGCCACGGTGCATCCAATTATGATTTTCATCATCTGATCAGGTACAAGGGGGTTGACAAGCAGAATTTAATTATTTAACAGAAAATGATGAAAAATATATTGTTATTAGCAAGATAATCAGTGTTAATGGCAGGCCTATTTACCTAAGATTTCTTGATTCATACAGAATTCTGTCGGCTAGCCTAGCTACTCTGGCCAGTCAATTATCTGATGATCAATTCAAAATTACATGTGCTATGTTTCCAAATCAGGACCTGAAATTAATTAGGCATAAGGGTGTATACCCATATGACTATGTTACTGATTTTTCTAAATTTGATGAGTGTGCTCTGCCATCACAACAAGAGTTCTACAGTAAACTCAGGGCATCCGGAAGCACTGATGATGTGGATGTGGACCAACTTAAAATGCCAGACACTTGGTGATTATCATAAGGCATATTTAAAACTTGATGTGACTCTCTTAGCTGATATACTTCAGGCATTTAGAAAATCATCGATGGAAAATTATAAACTGGATCCAATCTATTTCTACAGTGCTCCGGGCATAGCATGGTCTGCCATGTTTTTGAACACTAAAATGCAATTGGATCTGATCCAGGATCAGGACATGCATCTGTTTATGAAACAATGTATACGAGGAGGCATGGTGCAATGCTCTCAGAGATATGGCAGAGCCAACAATAAATATATTCCTGATTATGATCCAGCACGGCCTTCAAACTATATACTTTATGTGGATGCCAACAGCCTGTATGGTTATGCCATGATGGATAAACTGCCATATGCAGGACCTGAGTGGGTTGAAGATTTCAGCATTGGGGATCTTCAGGACTTTGATGACAGTGACTATGGTCTATTCTTAGAGGTCGATCTGACAATTCCTGATGATTTACACAACCAGTTTTCTGATCTGCCCCCAATTCCTGAGGTTGAGTGTTCACCTGGCTCTAAACAGAAGAAACTAATGATGACTCTAAAACCAAAACAGGGTTATGTCATATACTACAAAAACCTCCAGTTCCTGATGCATCACGGTGTTCAAGTGACCAAGGTTGGCAAAGTCTTAAGGTTTAAGCACTCAACATGGTTGAAGCAATACATCGATACAAACATCGAGCATCGAACACTTGCTTTAACCCAATTTGATAAGACCTTGTTCAAATTGATGGTCAATTCAGTGTATGGCAAAACCATAGAAAATGTCAGGAAACATACTGATGTTAAATTAGTTACTGACCCCAACCGGAGCAAAAAATTGGTGGCAAAGCCCAACTTCAATGACAGAAGAATTTATGATGATAATCTGGCACTCTTTAATATGAAAAAGACAAAGATTAAGTTTGATAAGCCTATTTATGTAGGGGCTGTGATATTAGAATTGGCCAAATTACACATGCTAAAGCTCTATTATGATGTGCTGAAGCCTTTTTATGGTGATCGTGTAAAACTGATGTACATGGACACAGATAGCTTTATCCTTGATATTCAGACAGAAGATGTCTATCAAGATATATCACAGCCTGCATTGCTTAAATATTTTGATACCAGTGAACATCCAAAGATTCAACCCCACAATAAAAAGGAGCCTGATAAGTTAAAAGATGAGACACTTGGCGATGTTATTGTGGCATTTGCTGGGTTAAGGGCCAAGATGTACAGCTTTGAAACATGTAGTGGTGCTGTTGCCAAAAAAGCCAAGGGCATCGGTAGAGTAACTGTGGACAAAGAGCTCCAATTTAAAGATTGTGAAGATTGTCTCAAATCACAGTGTTCAATCAGAACATCAGAATGCAGAATCCAGGGTGTGGATCACTTGTTGACTACAAATGTTATAAGAAAAATTGCTCTGGACCCAAATGATGAAAAGAGATGCATTTTATCATGTGGCATACATACTCTACCATGGGGGCCTCCCCGATGGCGCAGTGGTAGCGTCGTCGCCTTGCAATCAAGGGGTCCCGGGTTCGATACCCGGTGGAGGCACAAGTGGTTCGGATCCCACTTTAAACTGTAGGTCCAGTCCCGATTAGCCTTACTGTGCATAAAGTGGACTTAAAACAACAAATCAATCAATCTACCATGGGGTCATTGTGACTTGATAAGTGGCAATCAATGCCCAATCACAGAGCATGATTTGAAATAAATAAACATGCCAATGAACTTATTTGGGTTCAAAAAACAGGCTATTATGGACCTGCCAACACCAGCACCCTCTCCTGATATACAAACTATGCTATCTAAACTAAGTGGTTTCTTAATTATTCATCTGAACAGCATACTTACAGATGTTGATGTTAATATAGGTAAAACATTGTACATATTTAACAATAACTTAAACCTCTACCAGCTACCTATAGGTGGTTAATTACAATTTATTACAACCCCCGAGGGCGATGTCAAGGTTTCAGTAGGCAGAAATATTTACAGAATTAAGCACTCAAACATGGTTTCTGGCACTGTATATACTGTCTCTGCTGGTGACTGCTTATATATTGAGTTCCCGGGACACTATGACAAGCTTATACCTCTTTTTATAGAATTAAGAATCAGATACTCTATAATAAATAACTGATAAAAAAAACACAATGCCAAATGATATTTTTGGGCATACAAGGCGCGAAGATCACAGTGATGAGATTCTGATGCTTGATGTCAGAGTCAAAAAATTAAGAAGTGATTTACAAGCTCTACAAACCACACTTATTGCCAGTCTTCAACTTGAGATTACTAATTTACAATCACAATGCATGGACCCTCTTCTTAAAATTGACTCAGAACTCAAATTGCTGCTTCAGAAATACACTGACTTGGCCACATTAGATAATTTTCAAAGTTTAGAGGAGGCTGTAGCAGCTCTTCAAGCCAAATTTAAGACTCAGGCTACCAACTCTGAGCAATTGAAACAGCAACTAGAATAGCAGATTGGTAGTGTCCAGACACAGCTCCAAACAATTGTCAAAATCACCAAACTTGAAAACCTCAACACTGAATCTGAGCTATCTCATTTTCATCACTTGATCGATGATATCCAAACAAAGCTTGAAATTTTACAACAATCAACACCTACTCAGGCAGACATAGCCCTGCTCCAAGATGCTATGCATAGTGTGGCAGATGCTACTGAATTGGATGCTGTGAAATTAGCCCTTGAGTCTTTGCAGAATACTGTAGCCAATCTGCTTACATCACAGGAACTTCAAAATATTAAAAGATCCGTACATCGCATATTGAAATCAGAAGACATCAAGAATATCCAGACAGAGATCAAACAGCTTACTCAGACAGTGACCACTCTACCAACTAATCAACATATTAATGAACTGCATGCCCTGTTTGAGGATATCAGAACCCAAGTCCATGATCTTACAGCCCAAAATTCAAAATTGGCTGTTGTTCAAAATCTACAACAAATTGTAGTCAACATCAAACAACAGCTAGGGACCATAGAATCCAACCAAGCAAATGCTCTGTCTGTTTTTGCCACGCAGCTTCAAGAGATTGTGCAACAATGCAAGAAACTTGCTGTGGACATGAGAATCAAACCAGGCCACGATGAGATTGTTAGGACTATCAACGAGCATCTTGAAACTGTAATGAGCAGATTGCTTACAGCAGAAAATGAAATAACTGGCCTAATCGAGAATCCTAAGCACACAGTAATATTTGAATTGAACAGTATCCCCAACAAAGAATATGATTCACCATTTACACCAGGTGGGAAAATATATATGCTGTACCCTGCACAATTTTATTACCAGTTTTTTGGGGGCACACTCAGACCAATCAAGATCAAATATTGGCTCCAACCACAGGCTCATCACTACCCTACCTTATCAATAACCAATGCTGACAACAAACCAAAGGTCACCAGTGTAGAGTTAGAGGATTTTACAGACCCCGATACATTAGAGACAGCTTATGCTGAAGATGAAGGTTCTTTGGAATTTAAAATACAAATAGGGGACAAACTGTTTTTAGAAAATCCTGTGGTATCTGCTGCTGAACACCCCATAGCTGCAATATTCTTGTTTACATACTATGTCTAGACAAACTATTGTTGATGAACTACACAGACCAGCCAGAAATAACTATGAGCGATTGCCAGTAGTCACAAAAGGCATAGATGACCTGTGGCAGGCTGACTTGGTTGAGATGGCAAATGGACAGCTGAAAAACTTAGACAAGATCAACAAGGGCTACAAGTATCTACTCACTGTCATAGACACATTTTCAAAATATGCCTGGGCTGTGCCACTCAAATCCAAGACTGGAACATGTGTTACAGAAGCCTTCAGGACAATCATCAATCAGAGTGGAAGATCACCGCGCTATCTACAAACAGATAATGGCAAAGAATTCTATAATTTGGTGTTCCAACAATTTATTAAAAGCCAGTCAATACAACATTACTCGAGTTACAGTGATCTCAAGGCCTCTATTGTAGAAAGATTCAACAGAACCCTAAAAAGTCATATGTATAAACAATTTACACTTCAAGGTAATTATAAATGGCTTACTATCCTACCAGAACTTCTAGATCAGTATAACAACTCAGTCCACACCACAATCAACATGAAGCCCTCTGAGGTAACTTCATCTGATGAGCAACAATTGATCAACACTGTTTACTATCCTAGATACAAACCAACAACCAGAAAAGCTAAATACAAGGTCGGTGACCAAGTAAGAATCAGCAAATATAAACACATATTCAAAAGAGGCTTTACAAGAAACTGGAGCACTGAATTATTTACAGTGGTTCAAGTTAAACATGTGACCCGTAGCACATATATAATAAAAGACCATCGCGGAGAAATTCTCAAAGGCAGATTCTATGAAGAAGAACTCAGCAAAACTAAACAGCCCAACACATATCTTATAGAGAAAGTCATCCGCAGAAAAGGCAACAAGATACTGGTCAAATGGCTAGGTCTCCCAGAACTCAGCTGGATCAAGGCAGACAAAGTGATACTATGAACAGCTGGGTGTCATAAAGAGACTACCACAGCCTGAACAGCAGACTAAGAGAAATGGCAAGCTGCTGCCTGATAATATTAGATGTCTTATTGTTGGGCCATCGGCTTGTGGTAAAACTACACTAATGGTTGATAATTATTTATTGGCACCTACTGTTTAGACTGGAAAAACAGGCACTTGTATGTCTTCTCTAAGAGCTTAGAACAATTAAAATATCAGCAGCTGATGAAGCTATATGATGGACTGGATAAAGCCACTTTTGAATCAGATATTAAGCCACCCAATGACTGTCTTGATAACTCTGTTGTTGTGTTTGATGACATTATACTGAATAACCAAAACAAGGTTAGAAATTTCTTTACACAGGGGCGGCACAAAAACATAGATTGCTTCTACCTGGCACAGACTTTTTCTAAAATACCAAAACAGCTGATCCGAGACAACAGCAATTTTATATGTGTGTTTCATCAAGATCATACCAACCTCAAACACATACATGATGAGTATGTAGGTGGGGACTTGAGCTACAATGATTTTTCTAAGTTTTAAAGGAGGTGCTGGAACCAGGACAGCTATGGGTTTGTCACAATTGATATGACAAGGAAAGCCAATAGTGGTAAATACAGAAATAAAATCAACAATTTTCTAGACATTGAAACATATATAAATAACCATGAAAAGGCCAAACATTGATGATCTTAAATTAAGAGATTATCTTGTAAAAAGAGTTAAGGGATGGAAATCAGAGAACCGAGGTATTTATGAACAATACAAGCGCACAGAACAGCCTATTATTGATGCTATTGGTGAACTAGGCAAAGATATCAGAACTGTTAAGAGCAAAATCAAAATTTGATCACAGAGCTTGTACCAGTAGCTGCTAGGAACATATTAGATTATCCAATCACCCCACTTTCTAGTATTCATACACCTAGTCCTGTTGCTCCTCGAAGAATTTAAGCTAGTCAGGATCCTATTGAATTGGGTCTTTTTGCTCAAAAATATTTAAGCACACCTAAAGACAACAAAGATGAGGTCTTTGGTTTATATGCTGACACAGAGCGTGATGGTAGCATCATACATAGAATTGGCAATTTGAGAGTAACATTTATGGGAGATGATCTCATAGTATATTCAGCATCTCATCTTGGAGAAAGAGGCAGTTTTGTTAAGTATCCTGGAACACCTGGATTGTGGGAACTGATGACTCGGAAAAGGCCTGGCAGCTATACAGATCAAGACTATGAGCACTACACAGAAATACTAATAAATCAGATGCTCTATACTAGAACAATGATCCCACACAAAAAAAGAGTCAAGTCTAGCAGTGGAGCAAAATACAACAACTTAATCAAGCCCATATGGACACAGATCATGACTGGTAGTGGGATCAAACAGTACAACACCCTGCCTAAAGAATTTGTGTGGGTTGATGATGTCAAGAAACTTGTAGATAGGTTGCTGGTCATAGCTGGTGAAGAAAATGCCGGTAACCATAATATTTACAATGAAAAGATTGGAATTATGGACATGATAGCCACCAAATTGTCTAATTTTATGGTCAATGACACTAAGGGGATTGGATATCTTATAAAAATTATTAATACTCTACCACCTAAATTTTGGAATATCTCTGAGGGTCGGGGGCTGGTTAATGACATCATAAACAAGCTGCCATTTGAGCTACACATACCAGGCTATCAGTATTGTGGTCCCGGTACCAAACTAGACCATAGACTAAACAGAGGGGACCCTGGTGTTAATCCCCTAGATGCTGCTTGTAGAGACCATGACATAGCATACAACACACATACCGATCTTGACAAGCGACATGTGGCAGACAAGAAATTAGAAGAGGCTGCATTTGGTAGATTTGTAAGCAAAGATGCTTCTTTGAGTGAGAGAATAGCAGCATTGGGGACCACCATAGCTATGAACACCAAACAAAAACTGGGGTGGGGGTTGTAATAGATTAAATAAACTGGCTACAACTTAATTGAGCTATGTAATCCCAGAATATATATATAATAAACCTACAATGAAAGCCAAGGGTGTTATGTATCAGATACCACATGCAGGTCTTAAATCTCTTGGTACTCTCGATAGTCTTCTAACCAAAAAGCAGCTCAAAAAGAAAAGCTCTTGTCTTGCCAAAGGCCATGGTATGAAGTTGTTACTTAGTACCCCCAATTAAGAAAATTACAGCAATCCAGAAAAAAATCCCATGTTGGGGGCTCCATATTTAGTATCCCGGCCATCTTAGCAGCACTCGGCGTAGTTGGCAGCTTAGCAGGGGGATCAGCTGCCATAGCAAAAACAGTAATAGATGCCAAGAAGAATAAGGCAGAATTAGATGAACTAAGGCGCCATAATCTGGCCATAGAGAGACAAGGCAAAGGTCTTAAGAGAGCCATGAATAAGTTTTAAAAAACAAGAGCCGCTTACCAACCAAGATATTGAAGCTTTAATCAAACCACTGGGCATCAAAAATTTTAGAGGTGTGTACATGTCTGATTCTTTACCAGAACAACCACTCAAAAAAGAGTTGTGGCATAGTCAATTTGGATAAGTACAAAAATCAGGGCACACACTGGATCTGCTATCTTAAATATTTAAACAATGAGGCATTTATATTTGATTCATTTGGAGGTATTCCACCTGAGAATTTAGTAAAATATATAAAATCAACTAATCTTTATTACAATAATGACCGTGTTCAAAACTTCAAAGATGTTAATTGTGGACATCTGTGTTTATCTATGCTTAGATATCTGTCTCAAATAAATAAACCATCAATTGAAGATTTTCAAAAAGCCTTGTGGTATCTGAAGCATCATGGGAGTATTCCATCTTACCAGCCAAAATTCAATATTGAAGCTCAGACTACATGATGATATAGTATATCCCAAAACAATAGTTCTTAGAGCATTCTATGGCATGTACTTGATCCCTAATATTACACACCATAACAACACAATCACAGTTGGGGATCAAAAAATTGTCACCACTCCAGGGCAGTATAATCTGTCTACTCTAAATGCTCAGTTACCCAGAGGTGTAGTGTTAACTCAAAATTCTGTCACTCACAGAGTAGAGATTGTGTCTGCTACAGAGACAATGGATCTGGATACTATAGGAGAGCTATTAGGCTTCCAGAACAACACAAAACTTGAACCAGCCATCAAACACACTGCTATTAATATATCTAAATTCTTAGCCATAGAGACTCTGAATATTCACTGTAATGTGGCCGATGGTATGATCACCAAATCAGATGGCATAGGCACTCACAAGCAAACTGGTATCATCGCAACATTCAAACCTAACTCTGAATTTATGGAGCCAATCATCTACACTCCATCACCAACATTATATTTTCCTGTGTGCCATAATAGAATAGACTACATTGAGTTGATGGTCACTAATGAAAAAGAAGAATTAGTTGATTTTGCTGGAGCCACAACAACTGCTATCATAGAAATTAATATTTAAATAAAAATACATACAAAAAATTGGAAAATATCGAGAGTTATGAGCTAGTCATTCCCCCCGAACCGTAGGACCTTTGCAAATTTAAATCAACCCAACACAGAGATTGAGGTTGACCTTGATGTAGGGGATGGCTTTATACACCCCTACAGAGCAGACCTCTATATCAAGTTTGATGTTGTCAATCTCGATGGTACAGATTATCCGGCTAACTCAAATATAAGACTGGTAGACAATTTTGTACCACATCTGTTCTCTGAAATCGAGATCAGAAAACATGGTGTTGTTATAAACAGAGTAGACTACCCTGGTATTACCTCTACAGCTTTGGCCACACTAAAGTTATCCAAGACCGAGGCTTCTTACTACAAAATAGGTGGATTTGAGGCTGGTGATAAAATATTAACCAAGAACCACACTGTACTGTTCCCTATGCGCCTGTTGCCTGGATTCTTCTCAGATTACAAAGACATTATATGGAAGGGTGGTTTAAGAATCATTTCGGAGAGCCGCCAATGATAATAATGCTTTGATGAGGTACAGTACATTAAACTCTACTGGTGCAGCTCTGCCTAATACCCTACCTGATGAAGGCAAATGTCTTATTCAGACTATGGAGCTAAGAATCCCGGTTGTTGAATATGAAGCCAGTTATGCTCTTAAATACAAAGCAGATATACTAAAAAATCCACAGGTGCCTATACAATTTTATACATATCAGTGTGTGCAAAAGCCTGCCACTGGTAGCTATTATGAATTTCATGCTACAAACTCATTCTCCAGTATACAATATGACATGCTAGATTTTGTAGTGGTACTGTTTCAGACCGGAAGAAACAATAACCAAGAAAAAAATTCAAGTAAGTTTGATAGCTGCAACATCAAGAACATATATCTTAAAAATGGCAGAAATGAGGTGTTTCCCAGAGAAAATTATAATTTAAACATGTCCAAGGATGATTTTCTTAAATTACATGAGGCCTATACAGCATCCAAAAGAGTTACAACCGGGAATACTGACATGTATTACTCACCAGATGAATTCAAAGCACAGAGACCCATATTTGTCATCAACACCTCAAGAAGGAAACAGGTTGTGGTTAATGACAGGACAAATATTAAAATTATCTGTGAATCCCATGATGCACTCCCTGATGACACCATATGTAGTGTTATTCTTATAGGTGAAAAATCATATGTTTATGATGTAAGAAATGAGAGAGTCACAGAGCAATTCTAGAAGACTGCACAATGCATTATTTTAGTATTAGATATATGAGTTGAGCCTGGTCCTGAATTAAAATATTCAGGACATTCCAGCTCAACATATTAACATAATAGTACAAAAATATTTTGAACAAGTATTTAAGCTTATATTACAGTGTACTACTGTGTAAGCAAAAAGCTCTTATGAGCATTTTGGCTTAGTTTTAAGTGTAGCAAAACAATATCAAGAGGGCCATATTTTTAACAAGCTTATGGACAACAATCTGACAGATGCAGCTGTTGTAAGTGTAGCCAAATCAATCTGAGGGGGGTCATACTTTCTCAGGGAATCCATGAAGGCTTTTTTTACTAAATACTTGGATTCAACAGAGTAGCACACTTGAGCAATAAGCTCATATGGACATCTTGACATACTTTTAAGTATAACCAAATCAGTCTGAGGGGGGCTCATACTTTCTCGCCCCAGTAATAGTATATTTTATACTACTGAAAAGCATGGTCTAAAGCAGTCGGATGTCTAAGTATTGCCTGAAGATATTATTAGGGACAGAGTACTACCGTTGAGAATCTTCAGATAAAAGGCCACAGTCTGTTACTGGCCGTTTCTATATGGATGTTTTAATTATATCTGTTACCACTATTTCATTTGTTCATTCGATCACGTAGAGAAGATAATTGGCTATTAGAAATGAACAGCTGGTCACTGCAATTATACTCGAATACAGGTTGTAGACAAAAAAAAGTATGAACATCCTGATATGACACAAAAATCCTTATTCGTAAGAAGTTAACCCACTCTTGGTTGAAATTGCAGCATGTATCCGACGTGTGGTGTACAAATGCAGGTTATGCACAATGTTGAAGAGAATATGCATCCATTCCTCGTGCAAAACTGCCTTTAGTTCAGAAAGTGTGGCTGGAGGTGGAAACCTAGTACGCACTTTGGTCTCCAAAATACTTCACAAATGGTCAATTATGTTAATATCAGCAACTGAGGAGCAGAGATGAGATTTTCCACTTCATCTTCGTGATCATTAAACATGCTTTGATGCATCGAAAAAAATGATTGAGGGCACTGTCGTCTTGAAACACAGGTCGTTGGTCAAGGAACACTGTCCGGATCACAGGATAGAGATGCCCAGAATGCTGCGATATTCCTTTGCTGTGATCCTCCTCCCCCCCATGGGGGACTACAAGTGGTCAAAGAATACACCAAAATATGGTTCCTTACACCATCACAGAAATCACAAAACATAACAGTAGGAAGGAGGCAGTCAACATGAAAGGCTTCTGCAGCCGTTCTTCACACCCAAATACATCCGGTGGTCTAGAATAACAAGCTAGGAGCTTTGGTCTGGTTCAGTGAGTGCCTGCACAAGTTGCACCTTGAAAGCCTTTAATTATAAACACTTATGAAGCACATCATATACCATAGAACGGGGCATTTCCAACTCGCAGCTCACCTTTCGAACCAACTTCCTGGAGTTTCCCTGGAAGGTTTAGTCAAAATCTATCCACTGCCTCCACCTAACATGACGGGCGACCAATGGTTTTGTCTTTGCATAGGCAACATTCCCCAGGAATTGCGTATACCAACGCTTTATGGAGTTCTAATCAGGTGGATCAAACCTAAACGGATGTCGTAAACTCGGTTGAACTGTGATCACAGATGTTTTCACATATTCCACAACACGAAAGGTTTCGCGTTTTTTACTCGGCACCATTCTGTATAAACAGTTCACATGCGCACGGTGAATACTTCAAGTGAAACTTCTGAAGTCTAGTGCAGTCAGTGCTTGATCTTTCCACACACCGGTCCCGAAGAACGAAAGAGAAGAAATATGTACAATCTTTTCGGGACACCCTCTATTATGTAATATGAAATGAATTAAGTTCTAATTTGTATTTTTTTATTTGTAGTAACTGTCTTAGAACGTTTCCCTCTGCATCTGATTAGAATAAAATCAGATATTAATTAAGAAAATGGTAAAAACTTCCACTTATTTTTTTAAAAAAATATGAAAACATAATTATTATTTATTACGTTACACATATGGATAACATACTACGTTATAAATGTTTTTATAAGGTTTTCTATGGTGTCTTAATGAATAAAATCGGTATATTAGTTCCCGAGATATTAATGACTAATTAGAGACCTAAGCAAACTATGTAGTTAAACAAAATGGCACATTGATAACTTCAGAGCCAGAGTAGCATCATTAGGATTTTAAATTAGTAAAAAGTGGTTAATGAAAATATGCATTAAAACAAACCTACTTGACGGTGTCACAATTTTCAACTTTCACTACTCACCCCAGTCAACTGCCGTGTGGTGTCAACCACCAGTAACTCCGAAACTGCTATAACTAAGAGAGCGAGTACACTTGTATAACTATTGAAAAGCGATATCATTGACTTATTCGGAAATACCTAAATGTGATCAGTGACAAGAATACAGCCTACAAAAAAATTGACTAGCAATATGTTATATTGTTAAAATAGAACACTATAGAGATTAAAACGGCAACAATTAAATTTCCTTCAACTCAAATAACATAAGATGCCCTTCAACTAAGTTTTATCTTGCGCTATGATAGAGAAATATGTAGGCTGTGCATCTTACTTGAAAAAATGATTGTTACTTACCTCCTGGGAAACCATCTCAGCATAAAAACAACCGAAGATGAGGGCAAACAGAGACCAGAATGTTGAACACAAGAAGATCCAATAAGTTTGGCTAACAAATCTTTCAAATAACCCCATCACGAACGAATAAATTGATAAGACAATGAAGAGAAGTACAATACCAAAGATAATTAAAAACATGTATGGGAAATTATGCCCCATTTGCTGAACGAGAGAGTATGTGCCACAGTATATCTGCCGTAGCTGACTGATAGTGTCCGATTGTGAGTTTTTCAAAGATAGATACAGCTCGCGTCTCGAATTTTCCAGTGCTGCTAAAGAGACTAAGCACATTATACTAAAAGTTATGCACGTAGTGGTTATGATGCAATCAACGAATGCCGCTGGAAAGAAAGTCCATCTGTTGATTGTCTTAGGTGTCGTGATGACATCAACAATGTAGAAAATGGTAAGGAATGATACTGATACAGATATGTGCTTCATGCAAGTCAGCCGTAAGTTTGGAATCATCGGTTGTCCTGTGATTGCACAGTATTGTGTCAAGATAGAGTTCCATTTGTTGAAGTAGCGTCTCCAAGAAGAAGCATAGCACCACGACAGAGGGTACAGAGCTATTAAAATGGAACGATGCATGAAGTATACGATGTCAATTAAAGTACTTTCAAGATTCTCTGCATCGAAAAGTGGCAAGATGATCAAAGCGCTTATGGTCATAAAGGACAGTGTGAAATACAAGAGGAGAGAATATATCCACATGGCAGTTGAAAACTTGAGTTCAGGGGAATCTTTGCTGGGAATATGAAAGGGGAAGCACCCTACAACTCTTCCAAAATACAACAATGGCTTGAAAGACACACAAAGCGTATCGCATTCACTACTGCAGACATTAATTTTAGCAGGCGGCATCTTGAGATTCATTACGTGATATTTGGGCGATTGCCAGAATACCTGAAGCTCAACTCTGAAGCGAACCAATAGAGGGTGGAGCCTGTGCTGTGTCATTAGTGTATTCTATCAGCATGTTTGCTCTTTCCGCCCTAATTTGAGTTTCTTCGCTTGCTTGCATGTTACTATTACAGAAGAATAAGATTTGACATTAATGCTTCTCTGTTTATCATCACACAATGAATCAGCAAATTTTAGGCATAACAATCAAATTAATGTAAACACGATGTACTTTTGGTTCTAAGGCTTACGTCAAGCCAAATATTGATTCTTAGTACCTTATGTAGTCGCAAGACAAGCTTAAGCTACCAAACAGAAAGAAATACGTATATAAGATTGTAAACTTATGTTCTTGATTTAAAACATAAATGCAACACTTGGAAGGGAACACTTTCTACAAGAAATGACTTTGGTCTAGCTCTATAGCAATAGTCACAATTAGTAGCACTTTTAAGTTCACAATCTCTCATGTATTTTAGTTATTTTCATCGAGTAATAGTTTTTAGTAGTTTTTCTTAAATGGTCTACGAGTTGACATAACAGTCAACTCTTTTCCATTGGACCCCATGACTAAAATTCAAAACTTACAATAATGAGTTTGTAGACATTAAGCAACACATATACCCTATCAATAATGATGCATTCACTGGATCTTCGCTGTTACGTGGGATCTTACCGTGAATGCAGTAGGACCCAGATGATAGAGCAAGAGGGTTCAGGTGTTAAGGCCCCCCTACAATCTCCCTTATCAACCCCTAGCCAGTGGCGTGGAAGGACACAAGGGATGTTGAGTGCTGCCCAACTCACCTCTCTGTCAGTCAATCCGGTGTTGATGTCCTGGTTCGGCCTCGTGCTGTGATGTCCACTATTTTCCGATTTTGTGGCGTCCGGGATAAGAAGTGAGCCCAATAGTTCTTCCGTGTACTATGGCGTTTGGGACGAGTTGCAAGCTGACTGGGTACTGGCGGCTGCGACTCCTCTTACCCGGCAGTGGATTAAGAATGATGTACGTTTCGTACGTCACTGCTGATCTTGCAAAGGAATGTCATTTGTTACGACTGACAGAGTTCTGATAGATGGCTTGGAAATTATGAGCTTTTATGAAGGCTCCCTTGTTTCATTACACAATAAATAATAATGAGGCAGCCAGCCAGTCAGTATGTATGGTTCATCCGATTTCTTTATGTTCTTTTCATTCCTAGTTCTCAAGTTCCGATCGAGACGAGACAGACAAGGCCAGAACAGGACTTGGATCGGTATCATCACAAACGAAGAAGGCAAACGTAACAAAATTTTCTTCCTGCTGAACAGGTGATACAAACATAAGTAACAACTAAGCGCTATTTAGCACACTACCAAGGAAAATATTATGAGGTCCAAATTATACTTTCCTTCCCTTAACACTGGTAAATTTTAGGTAACTTTATTTGCTTGTTTGTAGACTGAGTAAATATGATTTCCTTACCTCGTTAGTCGCTGATTCAGCCGAGTTGCAGAAGATATATATTCCAGTCACAGCCATCACACTTGCAAAATAGTACGACATGAACATCCCGTCAAAGTCTTCCAATACGCCGATGACACCAGCAAAAGACGCCATTATGAAACAGAGCAAGAAGAAAGAGAACAAACACATCCATAAGAAGAAGCAAGTGTCTCCTGTCTTTGAAACCATCCGGTGCATATCGCAATTTAAGATTCGGAGCCTTCTGACAATATCTGCTGATAGTTGATGAGGATTACGGAGAGAGAACGATAGATTTTGCCTGAAGATTTGAAAAGATATTTTGCAGATGAAGCAAGATATTATGAAAAGGGCGGATACGAAGAGTATTACGTTAGACGTGAAGAGGTAGATGATGGTCACTGACACGCCTTTATCTCCTGATATGACAATGTGTAAGACACAGACTACTAGCATCCATGTACCCAAGATAATAGCCTTTATCAGGCACGCACGTCTTATATCAAACATCAAAGAAATTCCCATCCAAGAACTGTGTTTGCACTGCAGGATGGACCATTGTTGCATGTATCTTGCTATGATTGGTCCGCTGTACCAACACAATGGCAGTAAAGTGTACACGAGGGTTTGAAATCCAAAGTACATCGCGTGAATGATAACTTCTTGAAGTTCCAGGTTTCTGAACGTATAGACGTTCATCTTGATCATTGAACACGTGAACGAATAACACGAAGCTACGTAAAGACACATAGAGTAAACAGCTACAAAAGGACAAAATAACACTTTGTGGGGTTCCTTTTCGGTTATCTCGAACGGAAAGCAACCAAATATTTTGCCAAACAGCAACAATGGTCGCAGATTGTAGACAACACATCTACATTGTTGCGAGCTAGTTGATACTTTGTTGAATATTCGTGTAACTTTCTCTAACATTTTTGAATACATACTGAAAACCTGGCCTCTTAGAAGAATATGAGTGAATGCAAGTTTGGTCGTGTTGATGTGTAGATGACTTGATTTGTATAAGGTGGAGCTTATATTACATTCATAGATTGCCAAACCATTATCTCAACACAATTTGAAGCCCCAAGTGTTTAGGTTTTTATAGACAAATTTAATAAATCATACCTATTATATTCAAAACATCAAATTGGTATAATTTGCAGAATTGTTGTTCAAAATTTACACAAGAGTCAATTCAATTGAAAATTACTTTGTATATGTATGTTTACCAGCACAACTCTCTAAGGATGGCTTTCCTTTGAGGCATATGATTGATTTCCTGTCTTCTACTCGTCTTAGAATTGTTATCAATTATACTTTATTGCTATTTCGGGAATTTTGATACACCTTAGCAAAGAATTATTGTTCATCTTATAATTTATGATATGAATGCTTCGCTAGAGCGCAAGTTACAGTGTGTATTATAAAAAATATATATTTTCACAAAAACTGTTAAAGGTGTGCGAATGGATTGTTTTAAAAAATGAAGTTGAAGAATGATACTTTCAATTACATTTACTAAGGAAACTCTTCATAATTTTTTTGACAATGAAATTACATTGTATTGCTTATTTAGTTGAACGGCAAAAGAGAGGAATTTGTCTAAAATTCTCAAAATGTTTGTAACAAAGTAGTTGATTTACTGATAGGGATTTGTAATAAAGTGAAAATTACATTAATTTTGTATTTTTATAATCTTTATTCACTACCAAAGTGTATAAAATATTTGTATTTCTTCTGTTTTAATTCAGGTATCCAAATTATACTAAGAATGAGTTTTCAGTTTAGTGCAACCCCCCAACACACACACAAACACGGGGAAAGAGAGAGAAAGAGAAAGCGGGAAAGACAAAGACAGAGAGAGAGAGATTTTGACAACGGCAATGCGTGATAAAACTTAGAGATAATTTTAGTCCCCCTTATGCACAGATAAACTAATCAGGGCTGGGCCTACAGCGAGTATCGAACGCGGAACCCATTGATTGCCAGGCGTTGACGTTATCGCTACGCAATCAGGAAGGCAAATAATAATTAGAACTCGTCGCCCCTGCTTCATCACACTCTTGCCGTGACCCTGAAATAATGCTAATAGCAATGACTCAATTTTCCTCCACTAATATATTGAGCAAATAAAAATCGTTCCTTCGTTCAGACGCTCATCTGTGAACCAGATGCTAGTTGGGACTGTAGTGAGTCTGCTTGGCACATGTAAGTAAGTAGCTTTCCATCTGCGTATGTATATGCATTCGCTTTCCTTCAGTAATCGCACGATGTATTACTTGTTAGGTTGTAATTTATAGTGAACGAAATCGTTGAGTGGCGTGGGATACTTTCAATAAATTATTTACAACACGCAAGAATGAAATGTTTCTATTCTGTCCAAGCTATCAGTGATTGTGTCCGTTAAGGACAAACGCTAGGACTCGGATATTATTTTTGTATACCCGGATACTGAATGTCTTCATTGTGGTGTACATAATACCATTTTTCTTACAAATAATACTTATAGCAAGTCTCTCCTGTCTCTGAAACCATCTGGTGCAGTGTTGTTACTATTATTTCTTGAGGGAAAGACTTCAGCTCTATCCACCAGTTGAGTTAATTATCGAGCGCAACTGTCCTTGTTTTTTATAAGTTTCATAGAATTAACATACTTGAATAAACAGTTATTAAGTTCGTTCAAGGAAAAATTTAAAAACTAAAAGTTCCCCCTGCCTTTCCAAGTTTGCGTTCTATGCCCTCTCACAGAAAAGCCTCCTTTTTAAAATTTTGAAAACATATGCAACCATTTATTCTTTGGATTAAATGGTATAACAAGGGGGAAATTAAGTTCTGGCCTGACATTTCTTATACTCAAATTTTTATATCATACTAGTTTTTTTTACTTTAGTTATTACATTGAACTATTAATTAACCAAAGTTTATTTTTGTTATCGATTATCATGAACAGCATTTTGCTCCCCTCTCCCTTCGCTTTGCGACGTCCACAAAAAAAATCAGGACTCTAGAGGAAAGTTAACACACACAATTCATTACAGGGAAAGTATTGTTAGCGCCAACAATAACATCATTAATATGCATTTACAATGATTCGCGGCAAAATAAATAATCACTTCACTTTCCCTCCGCGAGTGACAAATTGAAATGACAAATATTATATGAGTCGTCAAACATATGGATCACGACAGAAGTTGTAATATTACTAGAAACTAACTCGACTCTCAAAGTTGTGTTGTGACATTCGAATTTGTT
Source organism: Lepisma saccharinum (assembly GCF_977018435.1). Classification (NCBI taxonomy): domain Eukaryota; kingdom Metazoa; phylum Arthropoda; class Insecta; order Zygentoma; family Lepismatidae; genus Lepisma; species Lepisma saccharinum. Next base: position 23,849,979 of record NC_139249.1, on the reverse strand, counting down.
ACGCACATACACCTTCATGCCGCTTGCACAAAGAGCTTTGGATTATAATTTAACTCAATTAATCCGTCTGGACGATTACGACAGCGAAATGACATTTTTGATGCGTATTTGTCGCGCACTGTGACTATGGAATGTGGTCTTGTTTGTTTCTTTTAGAGAACTGAGAGCATATAAACTGACTGCAAATGTGAGCTTTGTTAGTATATGACGACTTGCTGCACGTTAACGGCCCAATATTCTTACTTTCTAGAACAACAATGCGCCATTCAACCTCGTGGCTACTATTGCTTTCCATCTTCTTCTACATGTCTTCAACCGAGGGATTTGTGTGCCAGGAAAACGCATGTCAACAGATAAACTGTGAACCAATAGCTGAGGAGTCTTGCAAAGGGGAGATAGTAAATAACGCTGGAGTCTGTGGATGTTGTCCAGCCTGTGTTGAGTATCTAAGTAAGTATTTATTTATTTATTTAAGTAGCCTAATTGAACGCAAGAGGTACTGTACTCTTGTTCATTATGCAATAAATAAAACATTATAATGCATGTCAATGCAATATAAACAATCATTTTAACGGCTAAGCCAGACACCAATGTTACTTTATGTTTTCAATTTTCACTTTTAGTAATTTAAGATTATAACAGTTGGGCTGAAAAGTTCGTAGGCTGACTCATAGATGGAGTTACTAGAATTAAATCCATGTGATTTTTACTTAGTACTAACCTTCAAAACATACGTGTATAAATTTCACAGCTGCCGGATAATTAGTTCGTGAGATATAGCATTGTGAGTGAAGCAGCTTTTGTTATTGTGAAAAAATGGATAAAAAAGAATTTAGTGTGTTAATAAAGCATTGCTTTTTGGCGAAAAAAAATACTGTTGAAGCCAAGGCTTGGCTTGATAAACATTATTCGGACTCTGCACCAGCAAAATCAACCATTGAGAAGTGGTTTGCTAAATTTAAACGAGGCGAAATGAGCATCGAAGACGATGCACGCAGTGGACGCCCCAAAGAGGCTGTTACCGACGAAAACATAAAAAAAGTCCACAAAATAATTTTAAATGATCGTAAAGTGAAGTTGATCGAGATAGCTGAGATTATTACATAGCGTTGTTGGAGCGTTTAAAGGATGAAATCACGAAAAAACGGCCCCATTTGAAGAAGAAAAAAGTGCTGTTTCATCAAGACAATGCACCGTGTCACAAATACGGTCGTATCATGCCAAAGGCATGACTCGAATCCGGGACCCCGGGCGCCATAGTCCGATAGTCTAATCATTTCATAAAACGGGCCCGAGTATGAAAGAAGCTGGAAAGAGCTTCTTTCAAGCAAATGCCACCTGCTATCTTCAGCGGATGTAAAAATCCGCTGATACGAATTCTTCCGGAATCGCAGGAAAGATACTGCAAACACAGCCTTACGCTGAAAGCACCGTTATTGAGAGACGCGGTCTCTCAACGGCCGAAGTTCGAATTTCATTTAAATAGCTCGGGAGAATATTTCTTAGCCCCAGTCGGTATCTGAAATCTATCGCGTGCACAGTCAGTGCCTCGGAATTATACAAGTTGTTTTAATAAGAAAGTTATGGCGTGAATAGTTGTTACCGAACGTTACAAAAGGAGTTACAGCGAGGAGTAGTACGCTATCGGAAAGGAGTTTTATTTCAGGAGAGTTTCATCAACGAACCAGCGAGTCGATCGTCACTTCGAGATCTACAGGTAACGAACGTTCCTCTATCCTTGCCTTTCATTCTCTCACACCCCTGCCAGACCAGTCAATTGTAGTGTTTAAAGTTAATCGTGAGTGTTGTTCTTATTTCACGGGGCTAGCCCCCTTGCTTGGTTAAGTGTAGACGTAGCTTTTCAGAGTTATACCCCCTCTTACGATACACCTCTCGCAGCCAATTAACTTCGAATATCAGGCTTCACATAGCCTATCTACGATCCCTTAATTTAAAACGATCGGGTGTTTGTACGTAATAAACTTATTGGATGCTAAAATAAACTAAACTAAAACTGCTACTAGTAGTAATAATAATAATATAATAATAACAATTTAATATGCCGATAATGCAATAACTTTAAAAATGAACCCCTCCTTGACAAACTTCTGCATATGCCACTGGACTGTATCACAATATTTTTGAGGGGAGGGGGTGTCCTCGACATCTTCGATTCGACCCCCCCCCATGAAAATTTCTGACGACGCCCATGGATGACCATTATGTTTTGACCCCAAAACGGGACATCCCAAGGCCAAAATGCCAATCTACCCCCTCCTGAAAAATCGGTTATCATCTTGAGAACAGCTTTATTCTTCATCAACCGTACATAAAAACCGCAGGAAAACTTACCTCACATGAAAAACTTAATATGCTGACCAAGGCAGAAATTTATTTTATTATAAAAAATATATAAACTAAACGTAACGTTTCAACCTTCTAGCAAGGTCTTCATCCGACTATGTACCAAGTACAAATGTAACAAAGTACAACAACAGGACGATATATCTTGGTCAGCATATTAAGTTTTTCATATCATGGAAACAAGGCTTAATGGTGTTATAATTACCTCACATATCTGACACACAACGAGATTGACTTTGTGCCAAGAGGTAGGAATTTAAATTGTTGTTGAAGGTTCGTATTGAAACTACATGTACTACGCTTCTTGGTCATGCTTATTTACTGCTCTATAAATAATGGAATGCACACAAAAAATACAACCCTGGACGCGAGCTAACTTAATAGTGACAGTAAACTGCTGTCTGCTCGAAAATTCTCCACGACAATGAAACATTTTGATTATTATAAAGTGCTTGAAAGCAGTCCAGCTGTTCTTTCACAACGCTAGTTTAAAAATTCCATCAACATTAGCATTTTCTAGCAAATTTTTCTTTCCAATTTAGACTTGGTTTGTAAGCTAACTCCTAGACTTTTATAAAACGGATTTTTAATCATACCAAAGGGACGACGAGGACGCGTCTCTAAACCGAGACTGTCCCGGTCAAAACGGAACGCATGATCACCCTTCTGCCCCTTTGGAAGTTTCACAGTTGTTCTCGGTCATGGTTTTGCTTAACTGGATGTAGGATTTCAGCTGCGTCACTGTGAATTGGGCTTCCAATGTAATTATTTACGAGTTTGTGAGGTAAAAGATTCCAGAGGTGAGAAGGGAGTGATATCTGCTAAATTCTACTGTTAACAGGAAATGCATTTCATGTATTTTGCAAGATATGCACTCATTTGCGGAGGGGGGGGGGGCGGGTACTGATTTGTAGCAGGATTTTTCAAGAGAGGTCGACTAAAATAATATTCAAACTAAATAATGAAGCATTCATTTCCTCACTCCAATATACCAGTATTTTCTGAGCATTCGTTTTTACACCAATAATTCAGATTTTTCAGTTTTTTTACATATGTTGGACTTTTTCTCGTTCTAGCACAAATTTAGCTTATTTTCGTAGAACTAATATTTAAATTAAATTACATTTGATAAATGTATGATTTGAAGAGTGTCATTCTGCGATGATTTAACGTGAGTATGATGAAACGAGAATCTCTACTATGATGTGATATTCTCGCAATATGAATATTGCATTAAACTAATTAAAATAAGTTTAGACAATGATAACTGAAAAGTTATGTTATCATTCATAAAATAGGAAACTATATTTACTTGATGAACAAGTTCCTGTTTGAAATGGAGAAATATTTAGGTGGGTATTGCATTATGATGGAGGGGCATGGGATAGAGGATACTTGTATTTAGTGAAGGGGAGGAATCTGACCCCCCACCCCTTCATCCTGCAACTTCCGAACAGTTGGATGAATTACTGATCATCCAATGTCAAAAACAGTGAATCCATTTGCAATCCAGCAACATCAAAGTAGAACCGTATGCTATTTATGTATTGCAGTTATTTCAGGGAATATTACTTTGGTGTTAGAATTACAGTTAATTAATGTATGTACAGTTTCCGTTGTATTTTACTTAGTGTAAAAATACAGAAATTTACTATTTACTGTCAATCACTATTTTAACGGTGACTTCTCTTGTAAACTGTATCTTTAAATGTATCAAAGCGGTTCTTTATATTCCTAAAATGATGACAAAATAACAGAATCGTGCCCTCAATTACACGTTATATAGGGAAACATTAGATTAGTACGAGTGTGAATTATAAATAATGGCTCTCTTTACTGAATTTGTAGTTCAAATTCCGATAACTGCATGAAAGATACTAGCAATGTTTGGAGCACGACACGGACTATTGTTGTCGTATATGGTATATCTCCAGTCTAATGTTGTCGTATATGGCATATCTCCAGTCTAAAACTGGACCTGGGAGTTTGGTGGTGACCACATCACTTCCTTGAAATTTTTTCCCCAGATTATAACAGACTTCTTTTTTTCGCAGGTGAAGGAGACCCCTGCTTTTTGCTGATGGGAGAGGCACCCCTGGGTCAATGTGGAGAGGGATTGTTCTGCGAGAAGAATACTTGTGTGAGACAAGAGATGAACTGACGATACCTACGCGATCTGCAGCTCCAAATTTATTACTTATTTATTCAAACTTTATTGTGCCATATATGTAAATAAGCAGAGTACATGCCCTTGATAATTATGTAAGTGCTCTTGTGTAATAAATATTTATTTTCCCAACACATTTTGAAGTTCAATCTCGTTAACTAATAACATAGTTGGAAGAGGGATCCGGAATTTGCGGGTAGTAGTATTTTGCAGCTCCAGGAAATTACATTGTTTCATACATATAGGAAATGGAATTGGTGCGGACCCAATAGCATCTTAAAGGGTGTACTCTCCCGGAAACGCATGTTTTCTTAAAGCCACGCCTGCCTCAAGTTCTCTCTACTCTAGCGAGAAAGATGCTTTTGTTGTTTGTGGTAAGAGAGATGTGAATACAAACATCATTTAACTGACACAAATATCAATTTCCTTAATGAGTACCGCTTTAGATCTCAAGAGAATTTGGCACAGTTTACTCTGATTTGTTTTCTTTGCAGGGATCTGTGATACTGTAGAGCATGTCTGAAAATCCACTACTGTTGGAGAATTTCAACAGATCAATTTTCCCTACACACCTTTAGTTTAAAACCTTTTGACTTGGATCGTTAATGCAAGTACAGAGTTCTTTGTGTTTTGTGTTCTGATCTTCGTAGGTTCAATAGATCTTGCAGGATTGGAAGATTCGTATTACAAGAAGATTAGGTTAACATTTGTAATACCTTGTTCTTGTAAAGCTTTGTAGATTGAGCTTTGAAGCTGTCATTATTCCAACACTTAAAGCAACTGTGTGTAATACTAACATTTTGTCACAATGTTCTGAGACTTCGAACGTAATTTTACTGTTTACTGTTTGTAAGTTGTGGGACGTTGTCTTATTACAAGAACATAAGTCATTTCTTGACATTATCTACTTTCTTGCTTTCTAAGTTTTTGTTAAGTGTGAAAAAGCATTATTTCAAGACATTTAAAGTCCTATTGTATTACTTAAATCCTCGTAGAGTTTGTGAATTATTGAATTTACACGTCATCTTGTTCCACATCTAAAGTGTATTGTATGTTGTATTCGTCTAGTTCTTCATACATTTCATTCTATATTAATATAACAATGCCAGAAACAACCATATATGTCCATGAACGGTCAAGTTCAGGAGCGACCAACAAGTGTGATAATCTACACATGTCCCTTAGTCCCTTGTTCTGGATTGGTGCCATTCTGGGATGTTTCCCGTTTGCTTTTCCCGGAAACATACCAGGAAAGCTTAGGTTCTCTGCTCGACTTGGAATATACTCGCTCTGTACCTACTTCTCATTATCGTACTTCGCCTTATGTGCTCTGAGAAGCCTTCCACTGTTTAATAAGGAAGAACTGGAAGACACTGTTATCGACATCATCTTCTTCATTCACCTAGCGATCATATATGTCCTTTACCCTTTCGCGTGGTGCTACGCAGTATCTTTGACACGATATTTGCGCAAATGGTGCGCAGCCATGGACCAGTATGAGTCATTCAGAAGGACGCCACTCTTGCCCATGTTCAGACAAACATGTATCGCGCAGGTCTGCGTGTTAACAATCATGCTCTTTGTCTTTTACACTGTCGATGTTATCACAGTTCAGTCTAGAATCGAGACTTGGACCCTGATTCCTTCGATAATCGTCGATTCCATAATCTGCTGCATTTGTTTGATGTTCACCACGCTGTGCGTAGCCTGCAAAAGAGCCTTCGAAACCTTAAGGTACGAACTAGTGACGTGTTTGAAGACAGCGCCTCAAGCGGTCGACGTGAGAAACTTCAGAGAGAGCTACTGCAGCGTTCTGAATCTAGTGCACCATCTGGGACAGCATTTTCCTTACATCTTTCTGTCCTACTTCGCTCTTTTTTTCTTGGTGTTCATCTTGTCTGTCTTCTCGTTCGTTACAAGTTTGTTTCAGTATTTCAGTAGCCACGTCTACTGGATATTCCTGGGAATATCGCTCTGGTCAATATGTGTTCTCGTTGCAGTGTTCGTTTCCGGAGATATGGTCTCGAATGAGGTAAGTAGAATCAATTTAATTGTGTAAAATGTTAATTTAATGCTCTCTGTTCACTCAACCTATAATAGAAATACTGAGAAGTAGTTGAATCATTCTTCCTATACTCAATATAGCCTAACAATATAATACAATACAACTAGCGCCCGGCATGACGTATTTCGCGCATGCGCAGCAGTTGCAGCGAACATGGCGGCAAGCAGTGTGTCTGTGGCTGTGGAGCAGCGGTGTGTAATCAAATTTCTCGTGAAGGAGAAAGTGAAACCAGCTGAGATTTTCAGACGATTGCAAGCACAGTATGGTGAACAAACGATGTCGCGGACAAGAGTGTACGAATGGTGTGAGCAGGTTCGCGAAGGACGGGAGCTGGTGACAAATGAAGCGCATGGACACATTCGCCCGACTGTAGTCACACCAGTGAATATCGCACGTGTTGAGCAAATGATTCTTGAGAACCGGCGAGTAACAGGGCGGGATATTGCTGCCGAGGTGAATATCAGTGTCGGGAGTGTTGAGACAATCATTCACGACCACTTACGCTTCCGCAAAATCTGTGCAAGGTGGGTTCCCCGCCAGCTGACATTCGATCAGAAGTGGACACGCAGGACGGTCTGTGAACAGCTTCTGAATCGGTTTCGAGCAGAAGGTGATGAATTGTTGCAATCCATCATCACGTGTGATGAAACATGGTTGCACAATTCAACCCCAGAGACCAAAAGACGCAACATGGAGTGGCGGCATGAAGGTTCCCTCCCCCCCCCCCCCCCCGAGAAAAGCAAAACGCAGCCGTCCGCTGGAAAGATCATGGCAAGTGTCTTCTGGGACATGAAGGGCGTTATCCATGTGGATTTTCTGGACAAAGGGAGCACGATTAATGCCCAGTATTACTCCACATTGTTGAGTGGTGCTGTACGAAAGTCCATTCGCAAGAAAAGACCTGGGATGTTGTCTGGAAATGTCATTCTTCTCCATGACAATGCCCGCCCTCACACGGCCAATGTGACAACAACAACTCTGGCCGACATGCGCTGGGAAGTTCTGCCCCATCCCCCCTACAGTCCGGATTTAGCCCCCAGTGATTATCATTTGTTTGCACCCCTTAAAGACCATCTGCGAGGGAAGAAATTCACGACAGACGAAGCACTGCAGAGCGATGTCCTCCAGTGGCTACGACAACAACCAAGTTCTTTCTACGCCAAAGGAATTCGGGAGCTGCCAGAACGATGGCAACGGTGCCTCGGCGCACGGAGAATACTTTGAAAAACTGACATAGTTTGGTGTTTCTTCTGCTACCTATTTCCTCTGCAGAAATAAAAGTCCCGGTCAACCTTGTACGATCCTTGTAATTAGACCTATAATGCTAGTGTACCAAACATGACGCGGTCTAACCTGTTCATCTAAGCATATAGGAATGGAACATGATTGGATTAATTTCATTTCTTACAGAGAAATAGAAGTACGACGGAAACAAAATACAACTGCAAGACAGCCACAGTAGCAAGAGAGAGGGGGAGAGAGAGAAGGGAAGAAAGGGTGAGATGCTCGAAGAGAAATGGGAGAAAGGTAGAAAAGATATGGAGAAAGGTAGAAGAGAAATGTGAGAAAGGTAGAAAAGAAATGTGACAAAGGTAGAAGAGAAATGTGAGAAAGATAGAAAAGAAATGTAGAAGAGAAATGTGAGAAAGGTAGAAGAGAAATGTGACAAAGGTAGAATAGAAATGTAGAAGAGAAATGGGAGAAAGGTAGAAGAGAAATGGCATAAATGTAGAAGAGAAATGTGAGAAAGATAGAAGAGAAATGGGAGAAAGGTAGAAGAGAAATGTAGAAGAGAAATGGGAGAAAGGTAGAAGAGAAATGTAGAAGAGAAATGGGAGAAAGGTAGAAGAGAAATGGCAGAAATGTAGAAGAGAAATGTGAGAAAGGTAGAAGAGAAATGTAGAAGAGAAATGGGAGAAAGGTAGAAGAGAAATGTAGAAGAGAAATGGGAGAAAGGTAGAAGAGAAATGGCAGAAATGTAGAAGAGAAATGAGAAAAAGGTAGAAGAGAAATGGGAAAATGGTAGAAGAGAAATGGGAGATAAAGGAAGTAGAGAAAGATAAATAAATAGAAAGGAAATAGAGAGAGAGAGAGAGAGAGTAAGATTGAGGGTTAGCAGAGTGCGCTACGAGGCGGGGTCCCGGGTTCAAATCCAGCCCTGGAAATGGGTGTTTTTTGTGAGTGTCCCTTCATCAGCTTTATCATATCATCACTCATCCAAAAGTGGCACATAAGCGAAGAAAAGTAAACCAAATCAAATCAAGACGCACACTAAACGGAAAGCTAACTTGAACAATCATATAAAGTTTCACAGGGCATAGAAGCAGATTGTAGAATACAAAAGTCCTGTAAAAACCTAGGAACCTGAAGCTTAAGAGAATCAAAAGTTACGTAAATTTGGGTGGGTCTGGGGAACAATAGCATAGCGTACACTACACTATTTTTGTTCCTTGGCCCTTTCTTGAAATTTTTAACTGTAAGTAATACGTAGAGCCAGGATTTCTAGGTACTAAAAACTGCCCAAATCAAATAGGTAGGCAAAAATGCACTTAAATGTGCACTAAATATAATAAAAGCATTTAATAGGCATTCAATTTCAATATTGTGAACAATGAAAAACTGAAGTTAGAGTTATCTGAGCTAATCTCAATAATAGTAAAAGTGTATAGTGTATAAAAACAAATGTTCAGCATTCATGATGACGCGGCATTCACAAAGGAACAGCCATGCCCAGGTCGTGATTCAAGTCTGCAATCTTCGATATGGGGATTGTGGGTCTATCGTTAAATGCGCTCGCTCACAGGAGTGAATTTCTCAACAATATTTTTAATTATTTGTTATTGTTGGATAGAACAGTGTAGTACGTATATAAATATGTTAATGGTTCATGCAGGCACGTATCCAGGAATTCCTTTGGGGGGGGGGGGTGAACACCATTTTTTTAAGGGGTATAGATAGAACTTTACAATTATATGTTTAAGGTCAGTGGTGGCAATTTGGTTCCAAAACCAGGGGGAAAGGAAAGTTTACTTTCTCTTGTTAGACCAGGCTTAGGATTAAGACGTCATAGTATGGAGGCAAAAAAATGGGGAGCAACTATCCCCTAAATCGTCACCACTGTTTAAGGCTGTGATTTTAATCAGAACGTGAAATCGGAACATTTTTTACCACTCGACTCCTCAGTTTCCATTAACCTTGTGTGCCGGAACCATCTTAGTATGTATGTTCGTCCATTTCTTCTCATCAGGCATCAAAACATCTGTGTACCAGGTAACCAAAAGTGTTTTTACGAAGCTGTTACACATGCACGGGATGGACAATCAATCCACTCGACAACACGAGATTCAAACTGTGTGCTGCGAACTGGACGCAGACAGTTCTCCAATATTTCTCTGATTCGAGCCTGAACACCACTAATGTGTCTTGTCCTCCCATGTTTGCAGCTCTTTTAAAAGCCGAGACCCACCAAATTGTTCATATTCAGGCCTAAGCACTTGCAAGTGTTCAAAATTGTCTGTCACAGCTTCCGTTGTCTTGTCATATATCGGGACGAAACAAAGGAAGTCTTCTATAGAATACAGCTGGATCGCGAAACAATTATTGCACAGTGAAAACCCTTCCGTTCCCAACACATGTAATGTTTCTTCTCCCAATATGATCAAATTCTTACTCATTTAGGTATCTCCAGTGACGTGTCCAAGGGAGGGTTGGTGGGGTCATAACCCCATTTGACACAGTCCTTAAAAAAAGAACGTCAAAAACAGGAAAATATGGCAAAATGAGGACTGACCATCAAAAATAGTATGAGTAAACCCTCTCCCTGCCGAAAATCGTTGGCACGCCACTCTTTATCTCGGACACATTTTTAAAAATGAACTCACTAGAAGTTTTTATAATTTCTTATTAGAGACTGAAGTAAAGCACCTTTAACACGATCATGAACAAGTCCTTAAATTGAACGCTTAAAAGGAAATGATGTCAGAGACAACGACATTTTTCTCATTGGATTCAAGGTTCGGTCAAAGAATTTCTATTTAGGAATGGTTCTAATTAACGCGTATTTATATTCTCAGTATATTCTAGAACGTTACGCAGATAAACGATTTATAAATATTGCCAGTAGTTCGACTCCACTTATTCAAGAACATTCCCTCTCGCGCCTTCCAGAGATTAAAAATTACAACGAATCGCTCTACGTGTGGCGATACCTTTGCTGTGCAGCTTCCAAATGCTGACAAGTCTCTACATAGTGCTCAAGTTCGCTGCGACAATACTGAAAGCTCAAGAAAATTTTACGTGCAATATTATCAACAACATGGTTATAGATCATTCTTCGTCTTGCCTCGATAAGTGTATCTCCTTAAATTATCGTCACATTCTTCAAGAAGACAAGAACCTAATTTTATCTAGTGTAAACTGAAAAATTTCTTTTCCTGGGGAGAAGGGCTCGAGCCACCTGATTACCACCTTGGATACGCGCTAGTAACAATAACAGGGTTATATGACATTCTCCGTCTTTTCTCGATAATTATTTCTCTCAAATTATCATCACATTATTCAAGAAGCCTAAATCCTAATTTTATGTAGTGTAAACAGATAAAATTCCTAAGGGGGGGGGGGCTCGAGCCCCCCTGATTTCCACCTTGGATACGCACTATTAACAAAAACAAGGATACAGAACATTCTCCGTATTGCCTCGATAATTATTTCTCTCCTTAAATTATCGTCACTTCCTATTTCACACCACAAGAAAACAAAAACCTCATTTTATCTAGTGTAAACCGAAAACTTTCGGGGGGGGGCTCGAGCCCCCAAAGCCCCCTTCTTGGATACGTGCCTGGGTTCATGAGACATGCGGTAAACTCTACATCATTGAAAGATTCCGAATTTATCATTCTTACATTAAGTTATTAAAATAGAAAATGTCAGTAGAGAGATATTATGTGAAGAAATAAACGCGTCAATACCAATATATGCAATATTAATGTTTTCATAGTTAGTGTGAATAATAATAATAATAATAATAATAATAATAATAATAATAATAATAATAATAATAATAATAATATGCATGGCATCCCCTCTAAAGAAAGATTAAATTTGCTACTCATTTTACTCAGAAGAAGATATTAAAATACTGTTCTTTGTTCTGGATGGAAAGATTTAAAGCTAGGGTGTAGATTGATAAACCTTGAGTTGAAATTGAGTAAACATAAAAACGTTAATTCTGACACTTCTCCTAATGTGTAATTTGATAATGGGGCTATCATGTGCCCACGCACTACTTATTAATGTTGATGAAATTACTAGAATGAAAGAGTGAAGTTCTCGAACAAGAGAACATACACCTACGTTCGTTGTTCTAGAGCAAAGGACTTTTCAGATACTGTACAAGGGCAAAATTGAAAATCAACATGATGAATGTAATTGTTTTCCAACACCAATATTTGAATTTATGAGTAATGAACAAATACCTTAAATGTCAAGATTATTACGTAATGTATTTTGCTGTGTTCACTTTAGGGGCGTTAAACAGCAACTCAAATCATAGCAGGTTAGATTGAATCTAGCAAGGTCGAAGCAAATCATTGTTGCAGTCTCAGTAACGTTGAAGGTTCCACCAGACTGTTTTGCTAAAATGGCTGTGCAGAGAGTACAAGTCGGAACGGAAAGTATAAAATTGAAGCAAGAACTCATCCATCGTAGTAATCTATGTGAACAGATGAAGGTTTTGTTTTATGCCGGAATATTCTTGGGCTGTTTCCCCCTTGTTCCCCGTAAAAATGGCTCTACATACGACTTGAAACTGACGAAACTTATTTCTTTCTACTGCATTACTTTGTACCTAAGCTTGTCTTACATCACTGTTCGCTCCGTGATGGGTTTACGCATGTCCAAGCTGAACGAACTCGCACTGGAAGAAGCACTTATGAACTCCATGCATTTCGTACACCGTTCGATACTGCTTCTTTTATATCCACTTTCCTGGTACTCGGCACTCTCTCTGAAAGGTTACCTTAGAATATGTTCTGATTACATAAGCAGATACGAATCGCTGACAAGAAAACAGTTGTCGGTCGACGTGAGCCAGACAAGTTTGAGGCAACTCGTGGTTATGGCAGTAAGCATGCTTGTCCTGTACATCATTCACATTGTAACGTCACCAGCAAGTAATCTCTGGGCTGGAATTCCTTCTTTCTTCGTTGATTGCGTCATAGCGTTTAATGGAATTTTGTTCACGTCAACGTGCATTGCTTGCAGGAACATATTCCGCATTCTCAGAGACGATCTTTGCTCTGCCATCAAGATATCTTCTTCGGCTTGGTTGCGAACATATCGCCCCTTGTACTGCAAAGTCCACATGCTTCTTCATCGACTTGGTGGAACTTATCCTTACATTTACATATTTATTATGGGCTTCTTCTTTATTGTCCTGATCTTTGCCTGTTTTTCATTTGTAACTGGGATTCTCCAGAATTTCAGTCCCAAGTTTTGGATTTTCATATCTGCAGGAATCCTAGTCACAACTGGAATGAGTGCTGGGTGCATATATGCAGAAATGGTGTCGCATGAGGTAAGTGGTTCCTCTGGTGCTCTATTATTACCAAGGTAACGAGGCAAGTTGAATATGGTTCTAGGTAAGGTTATATTCAACTACAAATTCTGACTAGAAAGTAAATAAACTATCGACATTAGCGTGAATTAGATATTGAATACTATAAATCAAACGTTTATGTTTATAGTTTGCATAATTCAATCTCAATCCCTAATTTCATCAACCTGAATTTAACTTTCAAATTAAAATGAATGACACTTCGTAACGTGCTGTAAGTTGCAATCCTATGCGATTTACGAGTGTTCCTTCGGTTGATTTCGTCATCTATATTTCAATCCATCGTGTTCGTTGCAGCCGTAACCCATAGATGTAGAAAGTAACGTACACTAACTTCAATACAAAGTAATGAAACAGGAATAAATCATATTTTATTGAATTAAAATTCTTAACAAATTACTTAGTGCTTAGCCTAAGTTAATTATTATTATTCAATACATTATTAACTTCATATTTTCACAATTTTATAATCTCTAATTTTTGTGAATGTCCTGATTTCGTTCAAATCTTACGATTTTGAGATAAAAATTCTTTATAAAGACTATTTACAAATTCGGCTTGTGATCGATGAACGAGTAACCCCTTCCCCATCAAAAGCATATATTCCTTAGCCAGGTTTCAAACACAGCAACAATAATTTCGAAGCTTATCATCATCCCGGAGCGCCAACATGGCAAATAACTAGTATATTTTTAAGAAATGTTATTTCATCTGATACAGATTGGACTTCCGATAAAAAACATATTTTGGGCGTTCCAGCGTTACGTGTGACATTTTACACACAAAATGCAAGGTTTTAGACATGAGATTGGATTACAATATTCATAATGAACTGATATCATAGAATTATGAAATACTTTGTGGTATCTATTAAAAAATGAGAAAGAAACTTGAGTATGATGGCGTAGGCTGAATGCATGAAAAGCATTAACAAAAGTGTGTTACGTGTGTGACACTTTAGAAATGTATCAAATTTTGACTTCATTTGTCCATGAAGCATACAGGCTGCAGATGCTAGTAATTTCTATTGGTGAAATATGCAAATTAAGTGCATTCAAAAACATCCAAACCTTAATGCAATTAAAACCAATATTAAATTCCATATTAATTCACTTTGATATTAACGTGGGGTAGGACCACTTTTCGTGAAATGCCCCATTTATATGTTTCGTAATGTAATTTCTTTTGTATTTTATATACCGTGTTCATTTGAGCCTGCCATTTTAACGGATTTTTAATTCAGTCGCAAGTGAGCTTGGTAAGAAAACCAGTTTTGAAAATTGAAATTAGCATATTGGGCGATATTAGGTTGACGAGCAGGCTAATCATAAATGTCTATACAAAATTAGAGGATTATTCAGGTTTCCATAGAGACTGCAACAACATTCTTCTAATAGCATGAATTTGATTATTAAGTGTGTTTTCTTGCTGTCTCCTCCAGCATTATCTTTTAATTATATGCTGGTAAAATAGGTTTTGACCTTCCTTTCATAACGCTAACGCTGGTACGTTGTTACGATGTTTGCTAGGATAATCTGAAGATTAATCCTTGCAATTAGTTCTCTTACGACAGTAAAAACGACAGAAGACTTTGAGAGTAATTGGAACCATCGATCTTGCAAATAAGTACAAAGATCCATCCATAAGAGTTGTGGATGTACTGGTAGTATTCAAGTTCTTTATCATCTTGTGGAGTCTCAGAAATGACGCCAAAGATAATTCTTGTCAATTCTAAATCCACAGACTCTGAAACAAAATCAGGTCTGGAGCAGAATACAGTACGGAGAGATGAAACTCTTATTTTGTCTCGGAGCAGGTTTCGGATGTTTCCCATTCGTTGTTAACAAGAAGGGATCTGTTCTTCAAATGGTCTTTTCCAGAAAAGTTTTCATCTACTCCGTTGCACTCTATGTTGCATTGTGTTACATTGTCATCTGCTCTCTCACTGAATTACTAATACTCCTCTCCGAAGACATGACATTGGAAGATTGCCTCACAGACCTTTTACGCACAATCCATCGTGCCATGATGTTCCTCCTTCCTCCAGTTTCTTGGTATTCTTGGATGTCTTCCGAGGATTACTACGGACAATGGGACGATTATTTGAGAAAGCATCAGTCCTTTAGTGGGATCCCACTTACTATGAATTTGAAGACATTTAGTAGCATGCATATCCTTTTCATGATTGTGTGCAATTCATGTCTGCATGTATCACGTGTTTTAACGACGAAGGTGAGAAATATTTGGGCCATCCTACCATCAATCTTTGTTGACTGCATCTTTAGTTTCTATTGTGTCTTCTTCTTGTCCATTTGCAGGGTTTCCATAAACTCGTTTCAAAGTTTAAGAGGCGAATTAAATTGCTTGAAGTTGCAGCCATCATTATCTCCAGGTCGTATCTCTTATCTTCGGACGTTGTACTGCAATGTGCACGTCCTAGTAAACAAACTCGGAGTTCACTTTGTATATGATTTCGTTCTTGTATTGAGTGTATTCTTCATTATCTTCATTTTGTCAGTTTTTTCCTGTGTCACACGAATGGTTAGAAATGGGGAGGTAGGGAACTATTGGGTCTTTCTTGAAGCATCTGCAATGACAATGACAGTCATTGTGATTGGTTGCGTGTACGCTGAACGTGTAACAATCGAGGTAAGTGTGAGGAAATTCTTACAGGTTCTTAGAAATTGGATCAATGGCATGTATAGCAGATATGTATCTTATGATGACGTATACACAATAACAGATGACGCAAACAATTCAAAATTGTTCAGAATTTCACCTCTTAAACATTTGATTTTCTGTTTACCTCATGGTGGTATTTCTTTAGAATTAGATACAACTTGACTAATGTTGGTTGTCTAACATTATCTGCATTTTTCCATGTATAAAAATGTATTTCCTCTCTTCATAGATAATCCAATATATACAGGGTGTCATTTTAATGGCGACCACGGACCACACATTCGTATAGAGGACATCAAAACAAACAACTTTTCCCAGTAACGTTTTCCTCGTTGGTGCGTCGATTCGACGCTACAGCCGTTCAAAAAAGACCGTTTTGCCGCCTGGATGCTGGCAACCCAACACAACATTTGATCGTATCTGTGACGTCATATCCTACGGCGAAACAGCGCACGGCAGAGTTGCAAGGAACACACAAATTTTGTGAAAAATGACAAACTACCAACCACATTATTACCTACAAAACGAAGCGAGAAACGC
This sequence comes from Lepisma saccharinum, assembly GCF_977018435.1. Lineage (NCBI taxonomy): Eukaryota > Metazoa > Arthropoda > Insecta > Zygentoma > Lepismatidae > Lepisma > Lepisma saccharinum. Next base: position 23,833,548 of record NC_139249.1, on the reverse strand, counting down.
GTCCAGCAGACCGAACATCATAGCCTACCAGGGAGAAGATCAGCAGTCATCTCAGGGGAAGGGGGAAGTGAACCACCGATAAGAGAAATGGTAAAAAACGTATTCAAAATGAAATGTCAATGTCGGCTTTTGTCTCAGACTACTTCTAAAATATCAACAACAATAAATTTTATTGGACTTACAGCTTACATGTGGCTGTTTACGCCCAGTTTCATGTCAAATATTTGCAAATCTCGTTGCAAGGTTGATATCTACAGGTTTGTGTCCAGATGCCTTTTGGTACTTTTGTGCTGATAACGGAAGTATCCGAGGTTCACGTTGTTACATTACGGCTAAAACAAGTACAACCACAGTAACAACGTAATGATGAATCAGAAACGAATCTACTGCCCTTTTCACATTTGCAAACTATTACATGTGTATCCGGGGCATAGAAAAACACATAGTCGTCTTAGAGCTTGTATTACTACTACGTATATCCCAGTATTTTCAACCATTTTTACCACTTGCCTCATAATGCTCTGAATATACATTATATTATCTGTTGCTTACCTTTGGAGTTTTGAGTTCTTTCATTTATATTTTAAGGGGTCCCGGGTTCGATACCCGTGGAGGCACATAGTGGTTCGGATCCCACTTTAAACTGTAGGTCCAGCCCCGATTAGCCTTACTGTGCACAAAGTGGACTTAAAACACCAAATCAACCAATCATTTCTATTTTGTCATCTGTTCAGTGTGTCACAGACAACTAGTATCAGAAGGACGAAGTGGATAGACTAAATTGTAGATACCAACTTGGTAACAAGATTTGCAAATATTTGACATGTAACAAGATTTGCAAATATTTGACATGTAAGCTGAGACATGACCACTTTCACTTGAATTCTATTTTCTTTCTACTATTTTTCGTATCGTTTGTTTACTTCCGGTTAGGTTACAGAACGTATTTTCTCGTTTTGTGTTACGGTACATAATGTGGCTCATTGTAGTAGCTATGTCATTTTTCACAGAGTATGTGTGTTCCTGGCAACCCTGGAACGCATCGCTTCACGACGGGATATGGCGTCACAAATGCAATCAAATGTTGTGTGTGGTTGCCAGCATTCAGGCGGCAAAACGGTCTTTTTTGAACGACTGTAGCGCCGAAACGACGCACCAACGAGAAAAATGTTACTGAGAAAAGTTGTTTGTTTTGATGTCCTCTATGCGTTTCCGTGGTCCGTGGGCGCCATTAAAATGACACCCTGTATATAAAGCCCCAATCCCACCACTGACTCACTGACATAAATGTTCTCCATGAAGGAAGCCCTGGAGGCAAAAAACGCCCAATTACGATCCCCCATGAAATTGTCCCAAAAGACCGAGAAAATTAAAAAATCACTCAATTAGCCCTTCCTTAAGGGTGAAAATGCCTCTTTTTAACGTCCCTAGCAACAGTTTCCACGGCCATTTTTTTGCAGCACCCATTGTTTCCTTCAATTCTTCATTGTCTAGCTACATTATATTTCTCACAGATAAGTAACACACAGATGAATCAACTCTGGGTTTTAAAAAGGTGCCTCAAACAGGAGTGACATCTACATAATAAGGTGTTTCAGTCCAGATACAATTACGTATACATTGGTAAACTCAATGCGAAAATATTTACATCGTGGTTGTTTTAATTAAATGTTTAGAGGTATAATGACAAATAATTATTTAGAGAGTTTGCCGTGCTTGTTGTTCACCATGGAAACGGACGTTGCTAGGGAACTTAAAGAAAGTTTATTTTCACCCCGAAAACTACTGTAAGTTATTATACTAGACATTTCGTATTTCAAAATACGAGCGTCAAAATTTATTACAGAGGCAAGGTAGGAATTTGAGGGGAATGGCGGAAAACAAATATTTTCCAATTACGTTTAAAAATTTGAACATGACAAAAGACGTAAATATTGCATTTCCAATTTAGTGTCACTACTGAATTCATTTATGCAAAACATCCAACTAATTATCTTGAAACGTTATTACTTACTCAGTTTATTATTAAGAAATTAGACAATACTATTTTCAATATTTGTACCTTATTAGAGTCCATACACAGGTAAAGTTACTTTCTAAACTTTTCAAATTAGCGAAATTATACACTTGTTCCCCTTCATCCAATACAACTTGCAGACATTTTATCCCATCTATAATATGATTAGGCCCACAACATGGCCGACGGTCACGCATGCGAGCGTACAAGACGTGGCCAAAGGCCACGTCGAAAGTACGCGAGTCATAAAGATATCCTTTCTATTTTCAGGCTCAAAAATTTCTAGAGGAAGACATAGGATCGATTGATACTTCTCGTATGGACGCAGACACTAAGTATGAGGTAAAATATACTATGATTATATATAAAACATTTCAAATGAAATGTGATGAAATAAAAATCTAAGAAACTTATATTCAGCACATACGTATTTTTTTCTCTGGCACAGTTCGCTAGATTATATTAGTTTTTGAAGTAATAGCCAAAGTTAACCGTAAGAATTATTAAAACACTGCGGTATATTCACACAGATTTCTCTATATTTCTACCGATCCCAAAACTATCATTACTTTTATTCTCAGTTACGAAAAATATACTGACTATTAAATTTAAGCGAATACACGATACGCCAGTGTCTTAAAGAGAATTTGGCAAAATACGTGACACTATCTTTGAATTTATGAGAATGTAGAAAATTTTAGGAACGCATCGACAATCTTCGCCCGTCATAGTTACATAAAGACGGCTAAAATGTTCTATGAAGACAGATCAGATTTTAACAAAAAGATTCATAATCTGTGATTTGTTGATATAATCCTGTGAAGTAATGGTGTACATGTTGTGTACTTGTACGAAATGGAGATATAAAATACACATACTGTATGTATATATACAGTGGCGGTGATTGGGTTCCGAAACTGAGGGGGGCAAGGTGCCAAAACTAGGGGGCAAAGACAGTATATTTTCCTTTGTACATAAGGTTTAGCACAGTGCAGGGGCGAAAGTAGCGAAAAGTGGGGGTGGGCAACTGCCCCCTAATCGTCGTCACCGTGTGTGTGTGTGTGTGTGTGTGTGTGTGTGTGTGTGTGTGTGTGTGTGTGTGTGTGTGTGTGTGTGCATATGTGTGTGTGTGTGTGTGCATATGTGTGTGTGTGTGTGTGTGTGTGTATATATATATACAGGGTGTCATTTTAATGGCGCCCACGGACCACGGAAACGCATAGAGGACATCAAAACAAACAACTTTTCTCAGTAACATTTTTCTCGTTGGTGCGTCGTTTCGGCTCTACAGTCGTTCAAAAAAGACCGTTTTGCCGCCTGAATGCTGGCAACCACACACAACATTTGATTGCATTTGTGACGCCATATCCCGTCGTGAAGCGATGCGTTCCAGGGTTGCCAGGAACACACATACTCTGTGAAAAATGACATAGCTACAATCAGCCACATTATGTACCGTAACACAAAACGAGAAAAACACGTTCTGTAACCTAATAGGAAGTAAACAAACGATACAAAAAATGGTAGAAAGAAAATAGAATTCAAGTGGAAGTGGTCATATCGAATTTTGTATCAGCTTGCATGTCAAATATTTGCAAATCTAGTTACCAAGTTGGCATCTACAATTTAGTCTATCCACTTCGTCCTTCTGATACTAGTTGCCTATGACACACGGAACAGATGACAAAATAGAAATGAAAGAACTCAAAATATCAAAGGTAAGCAAAACATAATATAATGTATATTCAGAGCATTATGAGGCAAGTGGCAAAAATGATTGAAAATACAGGGATATAAGTACAGTAGAAGAGGTGAGACAAGAAACTCTCCCACCGATGTGCTGGATCGGAAACGCGGCAAGCGCATGCGCGAACTTCCCCTATCGTGCACACAGGCAGGGTTGCCGAACGTCTTAATGTTGTGTGAGCACCGAGAAACAATGCGATCGACTTGCCTGTCTTCATTTAAAGTGTGTGTTTGTTTTGTGTGCAGTGTACTTGCTAGCATGGAAGCTTGTAGTTCAGAGAAAGCAAGTAAACTCGGTGGACGGAAAGTAATCCACAGCCAAGGGCGAGAAATTGTATATAATGTATTTGTATTTATGAAAGACGAGGTGGGAGTTCGTATGTCCGAAAACCAGTTGCAAAGGAGGGTGGCTCGCGCATGTGGTGTTTCATTCAGCAGGTGTGAGAATAATTGTACTAATAGAAAGTAAAGCATGCACTACGTTGAAGAAACACTTTCATACGCCCCATATAACACGATCTCGCCGAAAAATCAAAAGTCATATAGACGAGTTCGATAAGTGTGTTGTTAGGCGTGTTGTGCACGAATTTCACCTTACGGACGGGGAAGGTATCCGAAGGGTTTTGAAACAAAGAATAGAGTTCCAAGGCAGTGTCTGGTGTGTGCGCAAGATAATACGTGACCTAGAGTTTAAGTGGGAAAAGCAGAAAATAATAGACAATTGCTTATAGAAAAGGACGAAATAAGAAGTTTACATTCATCGTACCTCAAAGCCATAAAAATCTTTCGTCGACAAAGACGACCCATTGTTTACGTTGACGGACTTATTTTCACAGCTCGACAACAAAGAAAGAAGCTTGGGTGGATGGAACCGCGACTGCCGTCAAAGCACCGGTGTCTAAAGGGCAACGTGTAATTGTTGTACATGCTGGAGGTTAATGTTCAAATCTGGAAAATCTTTTGGCGATTAATACCATGATATGAATGCCAATTTTTTTATTATTATTATTTGATATATTTTATTTTACTTCGCGTTTTGTGCCTCTTGGCTAATTTGCGAAGATGGGGATGAGTGATGAAATGATGAAATTGATCAATGGACATTTACAAACAACCATGACCGAGCGGGATTCGAACCCGGGACCCTTGGCGTCGCAGCGCGATGTGCTAACCACTCAGCCACAGGGTCCGGGAAAAGTTTATCACAAATTTGACACGAAACAGTGTTGTTGTTGTTGACAACACCTCATGTCATAACGTACAAATAAATCCTGCGACTTCTTCCTCCTCCCGAAAAGACATTATGATTCATTCAGTGGCTCGTTCAAAACAACACCCCCTTTGACGCACACCAGAATTGTATTCCTTGGTGAAAATTAACAAACCCAGTTTGAAGATGTTCAAAATTGATTCCATCTTAGCAGAACGCGGTCATTCAGTTGTATGTTTACCACCATACCACTCAGATCGTCTTGCTTAGTTTTCTTGTGTTCTCGTTCTGCGTAGACATTTGACCCGTATGCACTGCCAACCCTGCTTCTGTGCGTCCTTCCCCTACGTATGGCTTGGGCGTGAGGCCGCGAGGAGTTTCTTGTCTTACCTATTCTACTGTAGTAGTAATACAAGCTCTAAGACGACTATGTGTTTACCTATAACTTGACAAGTTTAAAAACAAGACGCAGCAATCCATTGTTTGCGCACCTCGCATCACATTTCCCCACCCCATTGTCTGCGGCGACGTTCGTTCGCAGTGTTGCAGACCTGGAGGGAGCGCAAGCGTCTGAGAATTTTCAACGAAATTTGAATGTGTAAGGCACGAATTAGTATCCCCTCACCTACGCTACCTATTGATTACGCTAAATTCTAAATACGTTTTGATATTTTCCCTTTAAACCTTAAATGAATTAAGTTATATTAGGGATATTTCTTACCAGCATAAGAAATGTATGAAATAAAATGATAGAAAAATGAAAAATATATAAACGATAGAACTGAGCTCACCTTCTAAATGTTTTCCAGTTCTCCTTCTTCAGTTTCACTCTCCCACTCATCCGAGTCTGTGTCTACCGATGAATCTGTGTTCGTGTCTGAATCGGCTTCACCAAGTCTAATTATCAGTTCATCTACACGCTCGTCCTTAAGTCCATCTCTTTCAAAGTAAGAATCTTCAATTTTTTTCACATGTTCACAACACTTAATCCATTTCTGTACAGAATATACAGAATATTCACTAAATAATTTTCCCAGAAATTCTTTCTTTGCGTCCAGTGAATGCCTTACCCTTGATTCCCCCGAACACAAGTGGTAAGTCTGCGTGGTAAGGCGGAAGTCGTATTATGGTGTGCCCCGCGTTTCTAAATTTCGTGTCAATCGCATACTGTTTCACATAAGGTACACTTTGAATTTTTAAGTACAATTGCCTTTTGTTCATTGTTCACAATGCATTCACTCTATTCTCCGCATCAATTTCAGTTTCGTTTGCAGGTTTGTCTGTCGCGGAGAGCCACTGGACCATGAAAATCGTTTGTCATACTTGTTTTAGCTTAATTTTGCTGAGTTGGCACCACTGGTACTCTCAACGCCAGACCAGTGAGTAGAAGAGTGGTGGGGAGGATGACGTAATAGAAAGTGCTCCGCAGCGATCTGCGCATATCGGGACTTAACTTGTCAGGCTATATGCACCGGACACACATGTAATAGTTTGCAAATGTGAAGA